>NC_057805.1:357369804-357370674 GCF_018294505.1 Triticum aestivum
GGGGGAAGAAACAGTAAATACAATGCAAACATAAGCATGACGATGCGTGACATGACAATGAGCGGTGCTAGGTGTGCCCTAACGCGGCAGTAGGTGGTACCGGCGAAGGGGGGGAACATCCGGGAAAGTATTCCCGATGTTTCGCATTTTCGGACAGATGAAACGGAGGGGGAAAGTTGCGAGTTCGATATGTTAGGGATGTGTGGCGGACGAGCGGGCTGCGTATCCGGATTCGTCTCGTCGTTCTGAGCAACTTTCATGTAGAAAGTATTTTCATCCGAGATACGGATTATTTTATATGATTTTCTAAAGATTTAATCATTTTAGGATTTATTTAATCATTTTAAGTCAACATTATCCAGAATAGTAAAAGATGACGTCAGCATGACATCATGCTGACGTCAGCAGTCAACTGTGCAGTTGACTGGGTCAACTACGTGTGGGTCCCGCATGTCATACACTGCTTAGTTTAATTAGGGTTTAGCTAATTAATTACTGTTTAATTAAATTAACTAATTAATTAGATTAATTTAAACAGGATTAATTAACTTAATTAAATTTATTTTTATTATTTGTTTTATTTATATATATATATATATTTTTAATTCCTTTTTTTACGTTCTGTGGGCGGGGCCCATATGTCATAGGCCCATAGGGGCCTATCGGGTTCGGGCGCTCGGGTGCGGGTGTGCGCCCGAGCGGGCGCTGGGCAGCGGGCGCCGTTGCGGGCGAGGCGCCCATCGGGGCGGACCCGAAGCAACGGGGCGGGCGCTCTCCGGCGGGCGGCGACAGGTGCGGCCAACCGGGCGGTGGCCGCGGCGGACAGGGCGCAGGAGGTCGCGGGCGAGTGCGGGGAGCGGCAGCAGCGGC
>NC_057805.1:357371780-357426895 GCF_018294505.1 Triticum aestivum
AGTGGGGCGGGGGGAGTGGGTGGATAAGCAGGGGGCAGGGTGGGCTGGCGGGTGGCCTGGTTGCTTGGCCCAGTTGGGCATGTGGTCAGCTGGGCCGAAGTCCGGGGGGTTTCTCTTCTTTCTTTTTTTTGCTTTCTCTTTTGTATTTTCTTTTGTATTTTCTTTTTTTCTTTTCTGTTTTAAATCATTTTAAATTATCTAGGCATTTTATAAAAATGTGTTTATTACACCATATTTACACCTGCAATATTTAGTACAAACCGAACATTTTTATTTTACTGTTTGAAAACTTTTATTATTTACCAAATTTTGAATTTGAATTTTGGACCGGTTTTGATCTAACGATAGATTAGCAACAGTAACGGAGGTAACGTGGCACCATTAGCGTGGGATTACTGTAGCTTAGTTACCCGGGCGTTACATTACACGTCATGAAGCATAAGCAGGTGATATTTTAAAAATTATAAAATGGTAGTCTGTGCAGCCCGCATACAGAAATCTCTCTTAGCTCACCATAGGAGCATGATGTTGGGGCCAAATCCAAAACACAGACAAGTTGCAAATTTAGACAACATGTTGCGTATAAGTAAGCAAGTAGTTGGCCATTATGTAGCTCAATTAAGGTCTTAAGGAGCATAATGAACAGTAGAGGGATTCATACAAACCTACTACAGCAAGCAAAACTATGCAATCATTAGCCTAGTATAAACTAGATTGTGAGCCTCATGCAGTAATAGTTGGTTAATAGACTTCAAAGCTTCAGGCACACTTCGCCAGAGTAATTAAATGGTAAGGCCTTTAATTATGTCAACTAATAGTTATACAAGTACCCAACATCAGGCATCATTGTTTGGGCATCTCATTAACTGAGGACAAATAAATCAATTGAAAAGAGCAAATTAACTATGCCTGAAACAAACAAGGAATTAAACTGTTGAGTTGGATACAATGACTTACCTTAACTGGTTGAACAGGCTCAGCGCTGCTCCTACTTCTCTTGCAAGACTCCTTCCTAACATCTTGTACTTGGAAATCCTCAATCTTATCTTCATTGCACCCCCTCTACAAGGTGACACAAATTAGTTACTCGTCTCCTTGGAAGATAAATATGCATACTTTCCAGTCTGTGAACAACACAAAAGGATGACATTATAACAAAACAACACCACATAATGAAACATGCCACATCTCTTGCACTTGCACACAATGAAATGAGCATTACTATGTGTGCACTATGTAAAAACTAGGCATACCTTCGAACTGGATCTCCAGGTACTCTTGGAGAGCCTACTTTAGTGTACAACCAAACCTTTATGTCACCTATGAGTTAGACAAGCCCCCACTACAGCAACCCTTAGTGTTTAAATCGTTGACAAGCTCTATTAGAGTGTTAGGTCAAGAACAACAAGTAATCAAAGCAAACAGTCCTAGTATGGCTGGCTAATGCAAACAAGCAATTGAACAGATGTGTGAGCAAATCTTACATATCAGGAAAAGAAGCAAAGAAGGAGGCTTAAAGATCATCACTTGACTGACCAACTTTAAGGGGCATTTAAACATCATGTGCAATGTATGAACTAACATAAAAATTGCATATTCCAGATTCTACAATGGAATGCACATGTATTAGGTTATGCCATGTATGATGATGCCTAAATGTACACTATAGTAGGAAGGAGTGATTCATCATTGCACGCACAATTGAATTGCAGTTTAAGGGCCAGTTCTATTCCGCTTTTTTAGAGCTTATTGTCAAAATAAGCCATAAAAGATGTAAAGAAGTCATTTTTGAGTTATGGGCTTGGGCTTAACTTATTTCGCTTTGGAGGGGGGTTTTTTGGGTAGAAGCTCACTAAAAATTGAAGGGAAGGGGAATAGTTAAATGACTCTGTTGTCTGCCTATATTACACTCAAAATGCAACTGCTCACGCCTGTGTCACACATGACCCTCAAGTAAAAAGAAACACGCAAGCGTTCATTGCCCTGCCCACTTGCATCTCCTCTCCCCTTTCCCTCTACCTCGATCCCCTGCCTGCAGCGCTAGGGTTCCTCCAGTGAGCCATCGCCACTGGTCCCATCTGGCCTGGTCCTTGACGATGCTCTGTCCAGCTAGGCTACATGGCTGGCATGTAGGGCCAAATCTCCCCGGCTGCTCCTCCCTTTGGCGCCGCCCCTCATTCCCATTGTCTCCAGCAGCTGCTCCACTATGGTCCATCCAACGCACTACTCCGGCGGGCGCCGCACAACTACGGCCGATGCCACACTGTGGCAGAAGGCACCTTATTCCCCCTCCCCTCCTCCCAGGCCGTGGCCTTGAGGTGCCGTTGAAGGATGAGCTCATCCAACAAGGTGAGGATCTCCTTTGATTTTTTGCCAAATTTTCATTCTGATCCACTATACGATGAATTGCTATGAGCTGCTTCTGCTGCTGCTATATGATGCATTGCTATGAGCTGCTCCTGTTGCTGCTATATGATGAATTGCTATGAGCTGCTGCTGCTATATGATGAATTGCTATGAGCTGTCGTTGCTGCTGCTATATGATGAGTTGCTATAAGCTGCTCCTGCTACTGCTATATGATGAATTGCTATGAGCTCCTCCTCCTGCTGCTATATGATGAATTGCTATGAGCTGCTCCTGCTGCTGCTATATGATGAATTGCTATGAGCTGCTGCTGGTATATGATGAATTGCACACTGCTGTCGTTGCTGCTGTATGATGAGTTGCTATGAGATGCTGCTACTATATGATGCCTTCAGGTGGTGCTGCTATATGATAATAACCAGCCACTTGGACCATTGAATTTCAATAAATAATTGTTCTTCATTTAAATGTGGGTCATGCATTCTTCGTTTAAATTAGGCAATGGGATCTCTATGGAAGACATTGACCAAAGTAAATTGTGACAAGTAAATGGTATCTTTGTATTTGCATTTTGAACAAATAGTGATGGTTTGTTTTTCTATCATATTAATTACTGCACTGGGTTCAATTTGTGATGTTTGCAAGTCAAATTAATTTTCATATGGGCAGCAAAATGACAAAATATAATGCAATCTAGACTTTTCACTGATCATACCAAAGATAAGCTGAAAAGGAAGGAAATGAAAAGAACTGGTTGGCTTATTACCTGGAGCTTATATTCACAGGTGCTTATTTTCTTAGGATAACTCGTAATAACCGTCCCTAAGAAACTTGGCCAATAGAACTAACATACAAATAACATGTCGCGATGATTCCAATGGAGGAGTGACCTACCATAGCACACTATATAGGCTCACTGCTGCCTCTCCTTTTTTTGCGATGTTCCATGAAATTGCCACATACATCTTGTACTTTTTCATTATGTAACCCTATATGCAAGTTGAGACGACTAATTTTAGACATCTCTACATGATAATACATTGCATATCCCTTGCGCATATTTAAACCACCAATTAACGATTGTGTGCGTAGCATAAACTAGCCATTACTCTGTGCGCTAGACTAGCAGGCACTCTAAGGGAGCCTAATGTAGTGCACTGGAATTCCTACATGCCACCTACGATTTTGTGTAATGTACTACCTCTGTTCCTAAATATATGTCTTCGTAGAGATTCCAGTATGGACCCCATACAGATGTATATAGATGCATTTTCGAGTGTAGATTCACTCATTTTGCTCTGTATGTAGCCTATAGTGGAATCTCTAGAAAGACTTATATTTAGGAATGGAGGTACAAGGTAGTATCATGTATGACATCTACATATCTAATTTAGCAGCCAGTAGTAGAAATCATTGTCTGCACAAAGTGATTACTGGTCAAAAATCCTAGCAAAGCACGCTGGCAGGCACACAACAATACAAGAGAGAGAGACGCACTTACAAGATCATAGCAATGCCTTAGTCTAGGATCTTGGTTGGCCAAGATGTTAGATCCAGAAGAAACATCATCCTTGTAGTTTTTGCCAGCTGCATAACATGTAACAGCGACCTGTTAGTATATTTGAAGTACATCGGGCAGGTGATGCTGGACGGGTTTAAAGGTGACAAGTACCTAGGCCGTGGCGGGTGCTTGGCATCTTGCCAGACGGTGGGAATCAGGTTAGAAATGTCAAGGGTGAAGACGCTGCACGGGCTGTCGGGGTCCGGTAAGGAGATCTAGAACCGTCGAGTAGGGTGTTTGTGGAGCGGCTCCGGTAGGGTGGACTACAGTGTGGGTGAAGCGGATCTATGGCCGTGGACGAGGGTGTCGGTGAAGCTGCTCCGGTGGTTGGGTTCAAGATGATGTCGCTGATGCGGATCTGTGGTCGTGGACCGGGCGTCAGAAGCTGCTCCGGTAGGTCGGATGAGGGTGCGACGAAGCGGATCTGAGGCCGTGGACTTGTGAGTTGGCAGAGCGGCCCCGGTAGGGTTGAGAATGGTATAGGTGAAGCTACTCCGGTAGGGTTGACGATGGTGTCGGTGAAGCGACTCCGGTAGGGGTGAGGAAGGTGTCGGCGAAGAGGATCAGAGGACGTCGACGGGGGCGTCGGTGGGGCAGCTCTGGGGGGTTGTGGACGAAGCGTCTCCGATGGGGAGTATGAAGGAGCCGCTGCAGATGTGTTGCGGTTGACGAGAGTACCGGCGAAGCAGATCCGGCACCGTGGACAAGGCCGACACTGAATGGGCTGTGGTACAGTGGTGGATGAGCAGTCTACTTGTTTCTAGGGGAGGTGGGAGGGGTAGATGCGGCCGCAGAAGCAGATCCGGCAAGGTGGATGCCGCTGGCAGTGAATGGGCTCTGGTACGCCGATGGATGAGCAGTCTAGGGTTTCGAGAGGGGAGGGGGTAGAAAGGCCGATGAAGTACGGACGGCGTGATGTAAGATGCTCTGGTGCTGTGGAGTTAGTCATTTTTGCGGGAGGGGGAGAGGAAATGGGTGTACCGTGTGGTGGGGGGAACCGGAAGTTACCAAAGCAGCCCCGACCTATTATGCAGATGAGGGCGGTATTGTAACTGTTGTTTGCACCAAGGACAAAAGGGGAATTTTGCATGCTAAAGACTAGGTGGTGGAAATTTTAGAAGGAGGCGCGAGATTTTGCTGCCTGCAGGATCGTTCGTATCCAGTTTCAACTAATTTTGGACCGTGCTAGCGGGAAGGTCATGCGAGACTGTGTACACGGGGCACACGTCAGCAGTTAATAACTGGTGTGAAGTCTACCCCAGAAAAAAAGACAATAACTTGGGATGATGCACCGATAACTTGGACGTTCACACGGGCACCGCCAATCGTACGGGTGTAGAGGCGCGTTCACAAAAAAGGGATCAAACGCTCATCCTATGTATTTCTCGTGTAAATAGATAATTTAGTGCCTATTTACTTTAAACATAATGTATTGACGTGTCCGTGTAGAGGCGCACAAAAAGAAATGGATATTGTAGTCCCACAAAAGAAATGGATATTGTAGTCCGCTACTTAAAAGTGTTACCTCATATGATTACATAGCCTCCATTTCATAAATTGCGTACTCGTTGAATTCATATATGAATATTACATATATCACTTCATAATAGAACCTTAAATCATCCAAGACTAATGAATTTGAATGAAGACTAACAATGGTGAATGTACATGATAGCTACATTGGTTGTTTGAAGAAACATCACTGTAACTTTGGCATGCACAATTGAAAAGGTTTATTTAGATAGAAAAAATGTGATATGTGAGTGTCCAATCTTTATAGCGTTGAATCGATATTGTACATTTGGCCACGATACGAAGTAGATATTGATTTATGTTCAAGCGATGCACGTCCACAATCGCTAGATAGTGATACGTGAATAATTGTGCAATCTCTCTCACACGCATACATATCTCATTTCCCCGTGGCCATCGGAATCACACACACGCGCTTCGTATATTTCTCTCCCTCCGTCAAGGTTAGAATTCGTCTTTCTACCCTGTCATACAAGTCTCTCACACAGAAACACACATGCTCTCTCTGTCGAACACGCCCACCCCTTTAATTCTGCCCATCCACAGCCACTAAGGTCTCAAAGTATAATTATGTCTCTCACACATATGCCTAAGATTAACTCGAGTTCTGGAACTATATGAATACATACAATGGGATTCCAGCAGAGCACCTTTTGTTTTGAGATTTCGCTCTCTCTCACACACACACACGCGCGCACGTGTGCGCGCGTAGACATTGTTTCTCGCTTCATTTTTTCGGCACTTGCATGCACACCGTTTGTTTATCTCCGTGATGCTTTAAGTATGCCTCGCACACATGCTATGTACCTACCCCTTAATATAGATACGTGTCACACAAACTCCTTCTCCCTACTAGCAAGATGTCCATTCGTTGCACGGAACATCAAGATGCATTTGTATGAGTAGTTTATCTTGTGGGAGAAAAGGATGAACGAGGGAAGGTGAGGGAGTCCTGGATTAGGGGGTCCCCGGGCGTCCGGGCTATGTGACATGGGCCGGATTGATGGGCTGGGAAGATACAAGATAGAAGGCCTTCCCCCGTGTCCGGATGGGACTCTCCTTGGCGTGGATGGAAAGTTTGGCGTTGGGATGTGAAGATTCCTTTCTCTGTAAACCGACTCTGTACAACCGTAGGCCCCTCGGTGTCTATACAAACCGGAGGGTTTAGTCCGTAGAGGCAATCACAATCATACATGCTAGACATCTAGGGTTTAGCCATTACGACCTCGAGGTAGATCAACTCTTGTAACCCCTATACTCATCATAGTCAATCAAGCAGGAAGTAGGGTATTACCTCCATTAAGAGGGCCCGAACCTGGGTAAACATCGTGTCCCATACCTCCTGTTACCTTCGATCTTCAGACGCACAGTTCGGGACCCCCTACCCGAGATCGGCCGGTTTTGACACCGACATTGGTGATTTCATTGAGAGTTCCTCTGTGCTGTCGACAGAAGGTTTGATGGCTCGTTCGATCATTCACAATGATGCTGTGTCGGGGGAGATTTCCCCTCCCCCCGGCCAAATTTTCGTATTCGGCGGCTTCGTACTGCGGGCCAACTCGATCGGCCACCTTGATCAGATCGATAGCTACGCCCTTGGTCATCAGATCAGTTTCGGGAACCTAGATTATGTCGCTGATATCCGAGGAGACTTGATCTTTGAAGGGTTCGCGGCCCCGACCACGGCTCTGGCCCTAAATCCGGAGCAAACTACCGGGTCCGAAGATGGGAGTCTGGAGCCCACCGGACTCTCCGCTACAAACTGCATTGTCAAGGATCCGGAGACAATCGTGCCCACGACGAACTTGGAATCAGTCCAGGTTACCCCTATCATTAAAAGGCCAGACTCGCCACCGGACTCCGAATTCGAACTCTCGAGGTCCGCGTCAAAGAGGCATAACCAGGAAGTTTCACTCCGGCCAGCCCTACGGACCCTCGCCTCCACGTCCAAACCTCGCTCTTAAACGAGGCTTTGGACTTAATGCGATCCCTCACTATTTCAAAGGAATCACTTCAGAACTACGCCCAACCCAGACTAGGGGCTGAGAGCGGGGAATTTTACGTCCCACCCACCACCCACCTCATAGCCACTGTCGAAGATTTAACCAACATGCTGGACTATGCCTCCGAAGACATCGACGACATGGACGACGATGCTGGAGACGAACACGCCCAAGACCTGCCGTTTACCGGACGTTGGACGGCCACTTCCACATATGACGTGTATATGGTGGACACACCCAAAGAGGATGACGACGGCGACAAGAAGGATCCGGTTGAGGACAAGCCTGTTGAAGCACCTCCGAAGCGTCGACGTCAGCGGCGCCGCTCAAAATCACGTCGCGAAAAAGACAGCAATACCGGCACTGGAGACAATAATACTCCGAAGAATGCCGAAGACCCCTGAGCCCCTGTCGAGCCAACATCCGAACAGGACGATTGGGAGGAGGGGCAGGTTAACCCCGACGATCCGGTCGGGAACGAGGTCTTGGAGGATAGTAACTACCTATCGATCTCCGAAGAGGACGTGAGCCTCGGCGACGAAGAATCCATCGTGCCGGAGGAACCCCTCGAACAAGAGCGCTTTAAGCACCGGCTAATCGCCACTTCGAGAAGCCTAAAAAAGAAGCAGCAACAGCTTCAAGCTGAACAAGATTTACTCAATGAAAGATGGACTAATGTCCTGGCAGCCGAGGAATATGGCCTCGAACGCCCAACTAAGAGTTACCAGAAGGGCAAGCTACTACCACAATTTGACGACGAGGCCCTTGAGCCAATACCGCCAAAGAATAAAACTGCTGACGAGCCCGACCGACCACCACGTGGACGGGACAGACTGGCTACTTACGCCGAACACCAACTCGCGCCACCCTGCCGTCGAGGCAAGGAGGCAATGGCCCCAGGCTGTACCTACGACCTACGCAAGGACCTAAACAATAGAGCCGGTCAGACAAGATCAATCTATGGATCGAGGGGGCATGCTTCAACGCGAGAGGAAGGCCATCAGGCTTGGCGTGATAGGCACAACCTTAGCCGGGCCGAAAACCGCATACAGACTTCATCCGAACTGCGTCGCGACATCGCCCGATACAGAGGCGCCGCACACCCCCTATGCTTCACCGATGAGGTGATGGAGCACCAGTTCCCAGAAGGGTTTAAACCCATGAACATTGAATCATACGATGGTACGACAGATCACGCAGTATGGATCGAAGATTTTCTTCTCCATATTCACATGGCCCGCGGTGATGATCTCCGTGCCATCAAATACCTCCCGCTCAAATTAAAGGGACCAACACGACACTAGTTAAATAGCCTCCCAGAAAATTCTATTGGCAGCTGGGAAGACTTGGAAGATGCCTTTAGAGACAACTTCCAAGGTACCCATGTTCGGCCTCTAGACGCCGATGACCTTAGTCACATAGTCCAGCAACCCGGAGAATCAGCCTGGAAACTCTGGACCAGGTTCTTAATTAAAAAGAACCAAATTGTGGATTGTCCGGACGCCGAAGCCCTCAGTGCCTTTAAAGACAGCGTCCAAGACGAGTGGCTCGCCCGACACCTCGGCCAAGAAAAGCCGAAGTCCATGGCAGCCCTTACCGCACTTATGACCCACTTCTGCGCGGGAGAAGATAGCTGGCTAGCTCGTAGAAGCAATAGCACCAGCGACCCTGGCACTTCCGAAGACAGGGATGGCAATGGCAAGCCACGACGGAACAAGCACAAGCGTCGAAGAAATAACGAAGATACCGAAGACACGGCAGTCAACACCGGATTCAGTGGCTCTAAACCCGGTCAGCGGAAGAAGCCACTCAAAGGAAACAAGGATGGTCCATCTAGTTTGGACAGAATACTCGATCGGCCTTGCCAGATTCATGGCACCCCTGATAAGCCTGCCAATCATACCAACAAAAATTGTTGGGTCTTTAAACAGGCCGGCAAGCTCAACGCCGAACACAAGGGGAAAGGGCCACCCAGCGAGGACGACGATGAAGAGCCTCGCCCACCAAACACAGGGGGACAGAAGAAATTTCCCCCCGAGATAAAAACGGTGAATATGATATATGCTACACATATCCCCAAAAGGGAGCGCAAGCGCGCACTTAGGGACGTCTACGCCATAGAGCCAGTCGCCCCAAAATTCAACCCATGGTCAGCCTGTCCGATCACCTTCGATCGCAGAGACCATCTGACTAGTATCCGTCATGGAGGTTCGGCAGCATTGGTCCTCGATCCAATTATCGACGGATTCCACCTCACGCGAGTCCTTATGGATGGAGGTAGTAGCCTTAACCTGCTTTATCAGGACACTGTCCGCAAAATGGGCATCGATCTGTCAAGAATCAAGCCCACCAAAACCACCTTTAAAGGAGTAATACATGGTGTAGAAGCCCGTTGCACGTGCTCAATAACATTGGAAGTGGTCTTTGGTTCGCTGGACAACTTCCGAAGTGAAGACTTGATCTTACATGTCGTCCCTTTCTGCAGTGGTTATCACGCACTGCTCGGGAGAACCGCCTTCGCCTGCTTCAATGTGGTCCCGCATTATGCTTACTTAAAGCTCAAAATGCCTGGACCCTGCGGTGTTATTACAGTTAATGGAAACATGGAGCGCTCGCTCCGTACTGAGGAGCATACTGCTGCCCTTGCGGCTGAAGTACAGGGTGGCCTCATTGAGCCAAAAACCAAATCGGCAGCCAAGCCCCTGGACACTGTCAAATGGGTCTGGTCTACCCTGCAGACTGACAGTCCGGCTCGTCTAGAGCTAGATTAGCAATTCAGTCTCCGCCAAAGCCCCAACCGGATAGCGGTATACGTACCGCGCCTACATAACTACGCACTAAAGATACCATGGGAGAGGACGGAGGCATGCTAAACATAAGGTCCACGGTACGGCTCGACCCTATCCGGACCTTCATATTTTTCCATCCTTTTCTTCTTGTTTTTCTTTTTCAGGTTCTTTGCAACCCACACCACTCTTCGATGGTACTTAGGGCCCTTTTTCAGGCCCCTTATACACACACTCAATTGTTGATCCTCTTAAAGGACCATACACCATGGGGAAAAGCGGCGCAGACGTGCGACTGAGTGTCCAAAGGATCTTTAAGATCATCTTTTCAAATTTAGGACCTGTATACAGCTTTCCCTTGTTCTCGGCATGTAAAATGGCCTCGATATTTATGGCATCTTGTGTAAAAATACGTTTCGACGTACCAATAAGACTATAATGGAAACAGATTCGCCCAACCTCGTTCGGTATTGGCTTACTTCCTAATCTGTTTTCCCACTTTATGTCCGAATTGGCATACACACCTTGGTATGACTTAAATCGCTAGTGGCTTTATTCAAGCCATATATATATCCTCAACAATAGCAAGTCTGAACACTCTCAGAGTCTTCGGCATCCCGCATACTGCATTATATGCATCGGCGAATCACGTCTTTGGTCAATAGTTGGGTTGCCCGGCTCCTCTGCTTGCTACCTTACGTTCCGTTTTCGGCTAAGGTAGTAAAGGGAGAACTACTGCGATTGTGTTTTTGGCTGGCCCGGCTAAGCACCTCAGTAGAGAAAGCCGAAAACTGACTGTCGTGATGTGGCGAGAGCTGATCAGCAATTCGGCGACTTATTAAAATCTCTAGCGATTTCTTCCATATTACACGAAGGGCTGGCTTTCTCCAGTCACGCGTCTAAGGCATCCAAGTTCGATAGCCGTATACGCACCATGGGCTATCTTACAACCCCATTGTCAAACTCCTATCGCTAAGTGAGAGTGGTAAAGCCACATAGTCCGATCGCCTGGTTCGCTGCACTGACACCTCCTTTACAGACCAAGACATTGGGTTAACAGGTGGTCACGTGCTATTCCGAACACCCCTGTAATATCTACGTGGGGGCTGAAGCCGACGACTGGCAGACTCTCAGGGATATAAACGGCTGCACAGGAGGAAAAACACTTTTACAGATAAACAACATAAATATATTTAAAGCTTTAGTTTATACAACATCTGGGCAGTTCGGACACATTCACTCGAACAAGATGTCTTTTGAGCATTGGCCCTCTATCAAGCGGACACCTTCTAGGATGTCTTCAAAATAGCGCTCCAGCATGCGGTGGTCCTTGCCTCCAGACGAACCTTCAACGGCCACAAGGGCGGCCTTCATCTTACCCCAGTGCATCTTGACATGGGCAAAGGCCAGCCGCACACCTTCTATACATGACGACCGCTTGACCGCGTCAACAAGTCGCTGCACTAGGCCAAAATAGCTGCTTGGAACGGGTTCGGTCAGCCACAGCCGGGCTATGATGTCCCTCATGGCCGATCCGGACATCCTATGCAGCTCGGCCCACTGCGCCATCTGATCATTTAGCAGTGTGGGGCGCTCCCGTGCCACGAACTGGGACCAGAATAGCTTCTCCACCGCGTGCTCCTCTTGGGCCAGGAAGAATCGTGCGGCATTGGCAGCGCTCTTCGGAAGATCCGTAAAGGTGTCTGGAGCACCCCACAGTTGCGTCAGTAAAACGTACGACTGATTGAGAATTTACTCTGTAGGAGAAAGGGCTTACCAACAGTTATTTGTCCGGCTTGCTTAATCTCCTCGCGCGCCGCTCGGGATTCAGCCCGCGCCTCCTCGGCCTCTTTAAGGGCCTTGGCAAGGTCGGCCGCCTAGGCTTTAATCTTCTCCTGTAGGGTCTTGCATTTCTCGGCGACGTCCTTGAGCGCCTACTCCACTTTGGTCACCCACTCCTCGTATCAGCAACAGACAACCTACTTGGACTTCATGTCCTCGACTGCTTTATCAGCGGCCGCCTTGTTCACCCTTGCCTGCTCCTTGGCCTGGGTAAGTTCACCCTTAAGGGCCTCAATCGCAGCTGCATTGCCAGCAATTGTACACATAGCAGCGCATGGGCTTTAACTCAGGATGTACATATTAATACAAGCATGAACAAAATGTTTTAAAAACATACCTTGTGCCTCATCAAAACCCTTGTTGATGCAGATGAGATCCTCATCGGCCAATCCCAGCCTTCGTTTAAGTTCGAATACTTCGGCGGCCTGGGCGGTCGCCGCTAACAATGAAGCCTATATTTCAACATATAAAGGTATATCATCTCCTATGAAAATTATTGATCCTCTGTCCGCCCCTTTTTTTAACAAAAGGGACGATCAGAGTCTCAGGGGCTACTATCTATATACAGGCATCTTTTCACATGAAAAGCGGCCAGGAATATTACATTGCATACCTCGAAGCCTGTTAGCAGGTTAGTGAAGGCTTTGTTCAACCCGTTCTTGGCGGACTGAACTTTTTAAACCACCACACCCATTAGGGTGCGGTGCTCCTCCACAATGGAAGCACGTTGTAGTGCCTCCATCAGTGTGTTCGGCATCTCCGAATTAATGGAGGTTGCCGCGGGAGTTGGCACTCCCCCCTCCATTAAGGGGGTCTCTTATTCGACTCGGGAGCCTTTTGGGTTTCTAGAATAGTGTCCGGCTGGTGGCCGGACTGGTCCAGACCCCCGTCGTCAGCCCCCGAGGGGATTGATCCCCCCGTGTTTTCGGCGGCCGAGGTGTTTCCCTCTGGCGTTATTTTGGTGGTTTCCCGTACTGCCCCGTGCCCCGGAGGGGCCCTTCGGGACAACACCTCGGTGTCGTCCGTGGCGATAGGAAGGGAGGCTCGCGGAGGCGACTCGCTCTCCATCATCCTCAGATCCAAAGAGTTCCCCTCCGATGAATGTTGGGGAAGATGGCGGGCCGGACTACACCATACAAAACATTAATACCATAATCATCAAAAACCGAAGTTGTGTACGGCATCTTTGGATACTTACGATTCGGCAAGGGGCTTCGGCCTGGGGCGCCACTCGGGGATGGCCTCAGCGTCCGAATCTGAGCCGTCTGGGAGGGATATTTTTTCCCTTTTGGGCACCTCCGCCTCTGGATCTTCGGAGGCCGCCCTTTTATTCTTCTTCCCCTTCGGGGGAAGGTTGCTGTCGGCCTCCTCCTCCTTCTCTTCGTCTTCATCCTCCTCGGAGGAGTGAGTTTTGGTCTCTCCGGACACCGCGTCTGAAGTACCTTTGGGGCGGAGGACGTCTTTGGCTTCCTTGTTCTTCTTCTGGACCTTTTTTTCCGGCGCTTGATAGGGCGCCGGGACCACGATCCTCATTAGAAGAGGATCTGCTGGATTTTTGGGCAAGGGAGCTGGACATCTGATCCTTTCCACCTTCTTTGTCCAGCCCTGTTTTACAAGATAGAATTCTCAATGCACCCTCTCTTTTGATTAATGAACTATGTTATGTTCGGAAAGGTAGCACTTACTGGGGAGGCTGGATGATTGCAGTCGAGGCCGATGTCCTCGCACGTCCCTGGCCATGACTTTTGAGTCTTGAAAAGTAGCTTCCAGATCGCTTCATGCTTCATGCCGAAGAATCTCTTTAGGGTCCCTTGCCCTTCCGGATTGAACTCCCACATGCGGAGAGGCCGGCGTTGGCAGGGAAGGGACCGGCGAATGAGCAACACCTGGATCACATCTGCGAGGCTGGTGTTCTTCTCTATGATATTTTTGATACGCTTCTTCAGCATCAGCACCTCGTCGGATGATCCCCATTCCAGACCCTTGTTGGTCCATGACGCAAGTCGCAGCGGGGGTCCAGATCTAAATGCAGGGGCGGTTGCCCACTTGGTGCCGCGGGGTTCCGTGATATAAAACCACTCCTACTGCCATATCTTGACGGTCTCCATAAAGGCCCCTTTGGGCCAGATAACTTTTGGAAGGAATTCGGGGCCAGATCGTGAAAATCTAGCCCGTAATAGAACATGAGACCTCGGACAAAGGGGTGTAGGGGAAACCCTAGTCCGCGGAGGAAGTGAGGGAGGAATACGAACCTCTCACCGGGCTCTGGAGTGGGGATAACTTGCTCTCTGGCAGGGAGTCTGTGCCTGATTTCCACTGTCAAATACCTCGCCTCCCGAAGCTCCTTGATGTCCTTCTCCGTCACAGAGGAGGCCATCCACTTGCCTTGCGAGCCGGATCCGGACATGGCTGGAGTGGTTGGTGGCGAGGGGAAAGCTTGGAACTTGAGCGTTGGAGCTCGGGGACGGAAGGGCTGAGGAAGGAGAAGGGCATGGGGTAAAAAGATGGATCCTTATCCTCTTATAAAGGCGGTGAATATCAAGCGTCCCCCACGAGCCTTAAAACTCACCTATTCCCAAGAGGTCGTGCAAACGGCACGGTTGGATTACCCAAACCCGTATTGATGAGAATCCCGCAATAAGGGGACATGATCTTTGCTTTGACAAGACGTGTTAATGAAGACCGCGCCTCGAAACGCGAAGCAGGAGGCTAAAAAACGGTTCGAAATAATAATAAAGGCCAGAACCTAACACCTCGCCGGAAAAGCTGTCAGAAGACATAACTTATTTTTGTTTATGTATTTTGCCCTTGCGGTTCAGGGTTGCAACTATTACACAGAGCCGGATATAGTTCTTTTGGTCAACCACTTTGAAGTATTTGGAGGAGGAACCCGCCTTGCAATGCCGAAGACAATCTGCATGCCGGACACATCGTCATTGAAGCCTGGTTCAGGGGCTACTGAGGAAGTCCTGGATTAGGGGGTCCCCTGGCGTCCGGGCTATGTGACATGGGCCGGATTGATGGGCTGCGAAGATACAAGATAGAAGGCCTTCCCCCGTGTCCGGATGGGATTCTCCTTGGCGTGGATGGCAAGTTTGGCGTTCGGATGTGAAGATTCCTTTCTCTGTAAACCGACTCTGTACAACCCTAGCCCCCCCGATGTCTATATAAACCGGAGGGTTTAGTCCGTAGAGGCAATCACAATCATACAGGCTAGACATCTAGGGTTTAGCCATTACGATCTCGAGGTAGATCAACTCTTGTAACCCCTATACGCATCATAGTCAATCAAGCAGGAAGTAGGGTATTACCTCCATTAAGAGGGCCCGAACCTGGGTAAACATCGTGTCCCCTGGCTCTTGTTACCTTCGATCTTCAGACGCACAGTTCAGGACCCTACCCGAGATCGGCCAGTTTTGACACCGACAGAAGGCCTTATTTGCAAATGTGGAGAGGGGTGTGGGTATCTTTTTGCAAAATTGCCATAGTTTCCTTCCTATCCGTCGGATATAAATTGGATGGCCTATATTGCAGGATGGCAGGCACACCATCATCACCAACTCTGTTTTTATAAGAGTAGAGATATGTAAGTGTCACTGCCCCACCACACCCACACGCACACACTTCCCGACACTGAAGGTGTAGGGTGACACCTCAATCTTGATACTAATCTATCGACTGGTTTCTCTCTCAAACACACACACACACTACCTGACACCGAAGGAGTAGGGTGGCACCTCGATCTTGATAGTAATCTATCTACTGCTTCTCTCTCAAACACGCACACATACACACACACTCGCTAGTTGTGCCTCTGTGCCTACCGCGCACACTCTCGATATGTCTTTCTCTCCCTTCCCCCTCCCCACCCCTCCCCCACCCCAACAATGATAGAAGAAGGGTGAAAACTCGATTTGAACTTAATCTGTCAATTGGTTTCTCTCTCAAACATTGTGTCTCTGTGCCTTGCTCAGACACACTCGATATGTCTTTCTCTCCGTAGCCCCCTTGATATGTAGACTTCTCGCGCGCGCACAACTGTAGTGACGATGACGCTGAACCCACTGTGCCTTGTTTTTATCGGCCTCATGTGATAGTTTTCACCCTGTTTTCTGTTAATTAACAAGGCAACCTTTTCTTTGTTACTACTGGTGAATCTGAAATCATTCTGGGCAGACATAAAATATATCACTTCAACCCAATTATCGCGGTAACTATTTTAAAAGAAACTAGCTAGATGCCCGTGCGTTGCAGGGAACATCAAGATGCATTTGTATGAGTAGTTTATCTTGTGAGAGAAAAGGATGAACGAGGGAAGGCCTTATTTTGCAAACGTGGAGAGGGATGTGGGTATCTTTTTGCAAAATTGCCATAGTTTCCTTCCTATCCATTAGATATAAATCCGACGGCCTATATTGCAGGATGGCATGCACACCATCATCACCAACTCTATTTTCTACTCCCTCCATTCCTAAATATTTGTCTTTTTAGAGATTTCAACAAGTGACTACATACGGAGCAAAATGAGTGAATCTACACTCTAAAATATGTCTACATACACATCCGTATGTGGTAGTCCATTTGAAATCTGAAAAAGACAAATATTTAGGGACGGAGGGAGTATAAGAGTAGACATGGAGATATATCTCCAGCATGGTCCACAAAAAAAATGTGTTGGACTGGTAAGCGCCGGATGCTCGCAACGCGATGACCTGGGTTCGAATTCTGTCTTTAACTTTAGATTTTTTATATTATATATTACTTATTTAATATATACTTCTTTTTCTACTGTACTGACAGTGGAACCCACAGAGTACTTAGAATACAAGATTAAGGATGGACTTGTTTCTTTTTAACTTTCTGTATGAAGCTATAGCCACCCTGCAAGTCACGTGTACACTGTACATGCAATGAACTTTTTATAGAGGGAGAATCATACAGGCAATTAACTCAAATGGATTGGATGTGACTCTATTATTTCCAGCATAAGAGCATCTACAACGATAGCCGGCAAATTTCCTCCCACTTCCTTCCGCGGAGGACGACATCAAACGCCAGCGGCATACATTTTCACAACTCTAACCAACCAGATGAAATTCGTGCAAACACGGACTGATTTCATATAAGCATGAAGGATTTCATATAAAAAAGTCGGACCTTCATATAAACATGATGGATTTCATTATATTTACATGAACTAATCAGTGCTAGTCTGGCTCTCTTGGTATAATTAATACTCCTTCTGCCCAGAAATACTTCTCCTAGAAATAGATGTATCTAGACTTATTTTAGTTATAGATACATCCAATTTATCCATTATTCCCGCCAGCCGGAGAGGGAGTACCTAATCTAAATGGCCGCCCGTGGATCCTTTTGTCTTCCTCATGTCCGACAGATACTTGCGGGGTCGACAAAGGTCCTCGAAAGAGACGAAGCAGCAAAGAAACCACCTGAATGCGCAGTCGTCGCCTCGGCGGTGGTCTTCATGGGACCCAAGTGGCGGCGGCCTACCGTGTTCTACTTCTCCTCGATGATGGCGGCGGGCACGAAGAAGCTGGCTACCAACTCGTCCCTCTCCACGCACCTGGCTTCTGTCTCTGCCTGCATGGCGCTGCCACAGGCACGGGAGGCGCGCCCACAGACACGGGAGGCCCGGCCACCGCAGACACTAGTGGCGCGGTACGACGCAGCAACGACGACGCCCGTATCAGCATGCTCACCGCCGTGCCGGCGTGGAGCAACTCACCACTCCTCATCGAGCTGAATTGGAGCGGCGAGTTGCTGAACCACGCACCGGCTTGGGGCGGCAATTGGCCCTGTCGGGCCAAGCAAGGTAGGTGAAGCATCGAGCAGCCTCGCCCGTATCCGGAGGGCTCGGCGGGCCACCCAGCCGGGTAGTATGCCGGAGAACAGCTCCTCGGAAGCCATCGGAAGAGTGGAGAAAATGGTGAAGGAGGAGATGTTGGAGCGGCGGAGGGGTGCGATTCTTGCCCGCTGTCTATCTGGCCTCGTTTAAATAGAGGGCGGATGGTAGGAGTTTGGCCGGCGTCTGGCCTTGTTTAAACTGAGGGCGGACGGGAGGAGCTCGGCTGGTGTTGTGTTTAATTCCGGCCCGCTCATGAACGGACGTGTGGCCGGAGTATGTTTCTCGGCTTGCATGCGGGTTTAACGAAGGGGTTTGATGTATGCGAGGAGGCGTGTTCAGCCAGGCGTGCAGTTGCCGGGCGGCGTAGTACTATTCGATTTGACAGCGGGCGGCGCAGTTCCCGATACAACTTTAATGCAGATGAGGGAGGGGGTAGCGGTCCCCGAAATGTTTTTTAAGGGTTCCCGAAATGTTGAACGGCCAATGATGCATCCTCCTTCAATTAGCATCGTGAATGCATGAGGGAAGTAATGGGAGGAGGACCGGGGAAAGAGGTTGCACGATGTGAATGCAATGCAGTTTGCACTCACATAAATGCGCCCCTCCATTCCAATGCATCTACCACATCATACGCACCTAAGCATTTGACTAAGCACCTACAATAAGAGAAAAAGTGCTCACTCCAGACCCATGGCGGCGATGTGCGCGAGCGGCCAGTGGCTGTGCCAGATGGTCCACAACGCCAGCCTGCGGCATGGCACCGAGGATCGTCTCCAGACGGTGTTGGCGACTGGCTGGTGGATGGCCGCCATCGACGCCAACTACGACTCTTAGTTGTACTAGACGATCGTTGCCACCACCAACAAGTTCATCGTCCTCAAGAAGCTCGCGGATGACATTGCCGTACTCCTCCAGCCCACGCGCCCGGGCTCCTCATTGCCTGCCACCATAATCAGCCTCCATGCCCGGAACCTCTTTCAAGCACTGGTGGCCCCGCGACTGGTCGCCGACGCCACACAGAATGTCCACCTGGAGGTCGCGCTCGCCGCGAGGCGCCTCGCCCTGCAAGAATTCGTCGACGTACATATCCACGTGTACGAGCAAATCATGTACATAGGTATCTACAAGGCCAGTGAGGACACTACGATGTTGGCCATCCTCAACCGGCTGGAAGCCTTGGATGCCTTTGCTGAGAAGCACCTTGACCTCGCCACAAAAGCCGCCGCTCCTTAGCCGCCGGTCGGTGGCCCGGCACACTAAGTTGAGGAGGAGGAGGTCGTACGTTGATGGATGCATCTTTCTTCTTGCCTCCTGTAACCACCACTGCGATCGCATCATCGTGGCCTTAATTCTTATTATGCTATTTGTCGGCGTTCTGGGAACGGGGGTCCCCAGACTTGCCTGCCTGCGGCCCACGGCGTGGCTAAGCTAGCAGGCCGTACGACCCATCTTCATCAACAAGGCATCCAAGACCCTCGCGAGGCGGACGACGCAAGACCTCCTCAGGAGTGGCCTAGTCAGGCAGGCTCACAAGGAGCGGAGATATCAAGGCGGGGCAAACCTCCCGAGGCTCTCGTGACGTGAGCCATGACGATCGGCGCCAGGCGGGCGCCAGTGCGTGCAGCGTCCTCGTTTCCTCTTCGGTGCTAAGGAAGCAGGCGCAGGCGAGGAGTACTGAGGCATCAGGCAAAGGTTGCTATATCGGTGCAACGAGACCAAGACCAGGAGGACGGCAAGACGGAGGTCATCGTGGAGCCCAAGACGGCGTCACCACCAGAGCCTTTCGCAGGCGAAGACCACTTTTGTCAGGATAGCTTGTACTAGCTACCCCCCTTCAAATTTGCCCGCCGTTGTTGGCTCCCTTCCCGCTCAATATTTGGGAAGACGACTAGCGCCTATATAAGTAGAGCTAGCCACCACCGTAGGGGGAAGGGATTCAGATCACTCTCACCCACACAAATTAGCCAAGCACAAGAACACCTCAACCTCAGGAGGCTTTTCTTCCCCATGTACTGTTCATCAGGGCGAGAAGGTCTCCAACAATATAGCAGAGTACGAAGGCCTCATAGCTGGCCTCAGGGCTGCGGTGGCCTTGGGGGTGAGGCGTCTCACCATCAAGGGCGACTCGCAGCTCCTCGTCAACTTCTCCAACAAGGTTTATGAGCCAAAGGACGAGCACATGGAGGCATACCTCATGGAGGTGCGCAAGATGGAGAAGCAGTTCTCGGGTCTGGAGTTACAGCATGTGCCCCGTGGCACCAACAAGGAAGCTGACGACATCGCCAGAAGAGCATCCAAGCGGCTACCCCAAGAGCCTGGCGTCTTTGAGGAGCGGCTCTTCAAGCCGTCAGTAGCGCCACCGCTCTCAAGAACGGCGCTGCCTCGCGAGGAGCTCCCTCAACCACCTGCCACAGGAGCCCCGGCCTGCGGCCCGACCTCGGGAGCACGCTTGCTCTTAGCGCTCGAACCTCAGGAGGGATGCTGGATCAAGGAATTCAAGGAATACCCGACGCAAGGGACGCTGCCGGAAGAGGAGGAAGACATGGAGCGTGTGGCCCGACAAGCCACGACATATTGCATCTAGGACGGTGAGTTATACAGGAAGCGGCCAAATGACGTTTTCCTACGTTGCATCTCCAGGGAGCAAGGAAGAGAGCTGCTGGCCGACATACACGGCGGGGACTGCGGGCACCACTCGTCGTTGCGAACCCTCGTCGGTAAGGCGTTTCGTAGTGGATTCTACTGGCCCACGGCACTCAACGACGCGGCTGAACTGGTGAAGTCCCGCGAGGCCTGCCAGTTCCACGCCAAGCAGATTCATTAGCCGGCTTAGGGCCTCCAGACCATCCCACTCACATGGCCGTTCGCGGTCTGGGGGCTGGATATCTTGGGCCCGTTCCCTCGAGCGCTCGGGAGCTACCGCTACCTCTACGTCGCCATCGACAAGTTTACCAAGTGGACAAAGATAGAAGCCGTCCGCACCATCCCAGCTGGCTCCGCGGTCAAGTTCATCAAGGGTCTCGTGAGCCGTTTCGGGGTCCCCAATCGCAACATCACTGATAATGGCTCGCAGTTTACTAGTAATCCCTTCAGGACATATTGTGCTAACCTTGGAACGCAGATTTGCTACGCTTCGGTGGTGCACCCCCGGAGCAATGGACAGGCGGAACGCGCCAACGCAGAGGTCCTGAGGGGACTCAAGACCAGGACCTTCAAGAAGAAGCTCGAGGCCTGCGGCAGGGGCTGGTATGACGAGCTCCAGTCCGTGCTGTGGTCCATCCGCACCACCGCCACCAAGTCAACGGGCGAGACCCCGTTATTCCTTGTCTACGGAGCAGAAGCGGTCCTCCCTCACGAGGTCAAGCATCGCTCCGCACGGGTCCTGGTGTTTGATGAAACGCAGCAGGACACCATGCGGGGGATGGACCTCGTGCTGGGCGAGGAACGCCGCCGCGAAGCTGCACTGCGGGCGGCAAGGTATCAGCAGGCGCTGTGGCGGTACCACTGCCGCAACATCCGCCCCAGGACGCTCGAGGTGGGTGACCTCGTCCTGAGGCGGGTCCTCTACAGTGAAGGGCTGCATAAGCTCTCACCCATGTGGGAGGGTCCGTTCAAGGTCGTCCATGTCTCCAGGCCTGGCGCCGTGCGCCTGGAGACACAGGACGGGGTACCCATCCAGAACGCCTGGAACATCCAACACCTCCGGAAGTTCTAACCATGAAGAAAGGCCCAACGCCTCTGAAGAAGGCCCAGTGCCTGTGAAGGTCTCCGCTCGTGACACTCTCACGTAATAATGAGTGGGGTTGTACACGCCCCGGAGTCTCAGGAGTGCCGCCCTCGGGCCTCGAGGGCTCCCTCCCACGTCTTAGTAGCAGCACTTAGCTCCGCGCTGGTGAGAAGACTTGAAGACTAGAATAGGTGCCGGACGCGGCTTTTCATTTGCTTTCCATAGTTGGCTCGCCACTCTTTAATTGAAGTTTGCTTTGGTGTTCTCGGCTGATTTGGTTCAGTTGCCTTCTGCCTCTGTTTCCGTCTTTGGCTTGGCATGTACTCTCTCTCGCATTCCTCGCGAGGGGGCTGGACGGGTGCCCTCGTGAACGTTTTCCTGCCCTCGTGAGCGTTTTTTCTTGTTCTGCCCTTTGTCTGCTTTTCGTGAGGCACCCTCGTTCGAGCCCACAAGCTGGCGCACTTCTTCTAATCTGTGCCCCATGGGTACCGCGATACAAAGCGCAGGGTCAAGGCAAGTGGCACCTGCGACCAAGGCTCAGGAAAACGTTAAGCCTCCTAATGAGTTTTTTCTGCAGTTTCTAAGCGCCTACCAGGCCAAGGGGGCCTCGACAGGCACTAGGAAGCGAGCACCTCGTGGAGAGGAGACTGCTCCAAACATATCAAGCTAAGTTATCCCTACATAAAACAACGATGTTGCAGCACAGCACAAGGACGATGAACATAGCATAATAACTAGGAAATCATAGTTCGTTGCACGCCCCTCCGGGGCCCCATACTGGTTTCTTTCTTAATATAGGAAGGAAAGGAAGAACAAGATAAAAGGGGCGCGTGCCCCAGTGGTGGACCGCGAAGGCGGGCTCTTGGCGCTGACCCGAGCTCAGCCAGACCCCTCCTCGCGCTTCACAGGGGCATGACAACGAGATGACCCACTGCCACCTTCAAAGCGTGCGCGACGGCTGGTCGTAACCACCGCTGCTAGAGCTGTCGCCGGGGGAAGAGCCGCCGTAGCTGGACGAGACGCGGTCGACGCCAAGGGCGGGTTCGCCCTCATCCTCGTCACGACCATCGCCAAGGCCGAGCACCTCGTCGCCGTCATTGACCTCGGGGCAGCATCCGGAGCGGCGAACATCTTCCCCAAACACCCTCACGTAGAGGGTCGCATCGCCGACGTACTTGAGGTGAAGGGTGCACCGCCTGCCAAGGCCGCGCGCGCGGGCAAACGTCTGCCGGCCGCGGGCCAGTGCTATGTTGCCCGCGACGGAGACCTCAACCGCGACCCAGGAAGCTCTGGTGCAGCAGCCGTCCGCCTGCAGCCAGAGCCCGCCTGGACCTGTGGCCGGAAGCTCGTCGACGAAGAAGCGCGGGAGCGGAAGCCAGTTGCCGGCCGGGTCCTCCGACCAGGCGACGAATTCTGTCAGCACCTCCGCCGAGTGGAAGCGCGGCCGGGGAGGCCGTGCAACCACGGCGCGTCTCCCTTCATCAACAGGGCTGCCGCGACCGGAGCGACCCCGGGCCACGCGAAGCGGCACCGCCGTGGCCGCAGAGGGCCGTGGCGGGGGTCGCGGTGTGCTTGTGGGGACGGCCACGCCCACGCTTGGGCATCGGAGAGCCGGGCCCTTCACGAGGGGCCTTCCCCTTCTCCGCGGCGGAGAACCTCTTCGACGGCGCCATTGGTGTCACTGCTAGCAATGGAGCGAGGGAGAAGAAGCAAGTGGAGTGGGAAGAGATGGACGACGGGGGCTCTGCCCCCCTCCCCATTTATAGTAGGGGAAGGCCAACCAGCGCCCCCCACAATCATAGGTAATGATGGTTTTTCCTTGCATGTCGCAGGGACTTGTCAAGTTGGGAAGTTGCCGAGGCTGCATGGGGAAGCGGAGATGCCCATGTCCAATCAACCGCCACGCGTCGACCAAGGCCACAGGCTATTGGGGCCCGCGGCGCTCCGCACTTGCCCTTTGGCTTCGCCTCGAAGCCAAGTCCGAGCGCGCCTTGGGCCTGGGGGCTACTGTCGGCGTCCTGGGAATGGGGGTCCCCAGACTTGCCTGCCTGCGGCCCACGGCGTGGCTCTGCGAGCGGGCCCGTACGGCCCATCTTCATCAACAAGCTTTCAAGACCCTCACGAGGGGCCAAGCCTCACGAGGCGGACGACACAAGACCTCCTCGGGAGCGGCCTCACCAGGCTGGCTCACGAGGGGCAAAGAGATCAAGGCAAGGTAAACCTCGCGAGGTTCCAGTGATGTGAGCCATGACGGACGAGACCAGGCGGGCGCCAGCATGCACAGTGTCCTTGTTTCCCCTTTGGGGCGAAGGGGGAAGTGCAGGCGAGGAGTACCGAGGCATCAAGCAAAGGTTTACCCATCGGTGCAACGAGACCAAGACCAGCAGGACGGCAGGACGGAGGTCACCGTGGAGCCCAAGACAGCGTCACCACCAGAGTCTTTTTGCAGGCGAAGACTACTTTTGTCAGGATAAGTTGTACTAGCTGTCCCCTTTAAAATTGGCCGTTGGGGGATCCCTTCCCGCTCGATATTTGGGAAGAGGACCAGGGCCTCTATAAATAGGACTAGCCACCACAGTAGGGGGAGGAAACGGATTCAGATCATCCTCACCCACACAAGTTCACCAAGCACAAGAACACCTCTCCTCAGGAGGCTGTTCTTCCGCTTGTATTGTTCATCCACAGCCCAAGAGGCAATCCACCACCACACACTGGAGTAGGGTGTTACACCACAACGGTGGCCCGAACCAGTATAAATCTTGTGTCCCTTGTGTTGCGAGTTCGTTGTGCTAGCCTAGAAATCGCGAAGCGTGTGAGGGCGTGATCAGTGAGGGAGAGATCTTCGTGCGCACCCCAGAGTTCGAACCTTAAGGGTTTTGCCGGAACCCGCAATCCGTCAAACTTGTTTGGAGGTATGTAGTGGGTCGCCATACATCGTTTCTCTTGACTGCGATCCAATCACCATTGCCCGAAACTTCTTGGCAGGTATGTACTGGGTCGGCATGAGCTCCCACTGGATGGCTGCCGTCAGACAAGACCGGAAAAAGTTGGTGCTCGTGAACTTCCACACCTCCCATGAGATTATCCTTCCTACGTTGGATTATATAGGGTTTTACCGTCGCAGTCCAAGTCATCTAGATTACGAAGTCAGTTGGATGCACCTTGTTTTGCAGAAGATTGTAATCTGCCAAGTGCCCACACGAGATGCGAATTACGCAGACTTGAAGCTAATTGCCTTGTTCGACCGCGGACTCGTGTATCTTTCCGCTGGCGCCTTCTTTAGCTAGAGACAGCTCACCTCGTAGTGGATCGTCAAAGCTGATACACACTTCTGTGATGCTATTGAACACAATGGCATCATCTACGCGATCAACAAAGCAGATGGCACCACGTATTGCTGGCTCGACACGTGTAAGTTGTTTCCAGCTGATGTTAATGATGACGCCATGACACTGTTTGAACTTTTTTTGTGATGATTGGCATATCCCTGTTTGAGCAGAATTTGAGTATAACTATGGAAATGTATTAGAGACGCCGTAAATCATCTATATTTGGAATGAGTTAATTCATGCGATTGTGACCACGTCATTACAGCCAATTTGTACCCCTGAATAATCAAACGGTTAGGAAGATATGGATATTCTCCTTATTTTATAGTAATCTATATACTACTAAATATGAGTGTGTATCAATGGCCATGTTAGTTTCCTCATTTTCATGATGTAGAAACATGCATCACACTGCTGGTTTCATCTAACCATACATTAGGGAAGTAAATGTGCATATGGAGAACTCTATATTTGGAAGTAGTAAAATCTTATAATGCTTACCATGTGTACATACCTATATTCGCCCTTTAGCAATCAATGGCTAGAATAATATCCTCGCAAAAAAATTTGCCCACAGAACATGAGTATATAACAATGCATGGTCTGTTAGTTTCCTTGAAGAATTTGTTTGTGAGGACAGAACATGATTACATAACATGCATGACATGGTAGTTTTCTGTGAAGAATCGATTGTGAGATAACATGAGTATAACCATGCATGGCACTTTATATTTTTGAACCCAGTATACATTTCCCTGTATTTTCCTCCCAGTTCCAACAGGGACATATCAATGCTGTTTCTTGCATTATCCTACTCATACTATGAACAATGCTGATCTTACATTAACAATGCATGTCCTTTTTTATATGATGCAGTGTCCCTATAGTTACTGCCCTTTCTAATCACACCACCTTTGCCAAAAACAGGGAAGCACAACTGGTTCCTCGCTCGATCAGACAACGACAAAAGACTGATGATCATTTGGACACATGAGCCGGAAAAGTTATATTGCAAAAACCCCACTGTATACAAGCACCGTGAAATACGTGAGTATCTGGATAGTGGCTGTTATGTCTATGAGAAGGATACCAGCTTGTTGGGGCCTTCAGGATTTTTGAGTTGGAGGCGGGTAAACATCCTTGGTTCACACTCTCTATTTGAAAGGATCGAGAAGAGGTGTCTAGAGGTGGGTGAATAGACTCTAATCAAGAAAAGTTGCAGATTTTAATTTCCTTTAGTTGATGTGGAGTTTGAACACAAGTTTAAACATTCACAATACATATCAAGCAAACATGCAAGCATACAAAGGGTATATGAGCAGCGGAAAGTAAAGCATGCAAGTTGCAAGAATGTAAAGAGATGGGATTGGAGTGTGCAAACGCAATTTGGAGACACGGAGATTTTTTATTCGTGGTTCCGATAGGTGGTGCTATCGTACATCCACGTTGATGGAGACTTCAACCCATGAAGGGTAATGGTTGCGCGAGTACACGGAGGGCTCCACCCACGAAGGGTCCACGAAGAAGCAACCTTGTCTATCCCACCATGGCCGTCGCCCACGAAGGACTTGCCTCACTAGGGTAGATCTTCACGAAGTAGGCGATCTCCTTGCCCTTACAAACTCCTTGGTTCAACTCCACAATCTTGTTGGAGGCTCCCAAGTGACACCTAGCCAATCTAGGAGACACCACTTTGCAAGAAGTAACAAATGGTGTGTTGATGATGAACTCCTTGCTCTTGTGCTTCAAATGATAGTCTCCCAAACACTCAACTCTCTCTCATAGGATTGGATTTGGTGGAAAGATGATTTGAGTGGAAAGCAACTTGGGGAAGGCTAGAGATCAAGATTTATGTGGTTGGAATGGAATATCTTGACCTCAACACAAGTGTAGGTGGTTCTCTCTCAGAAAATGTATGTTGGAAGTGTAGGCATGTTCTGATGGCTCTCTCCACGAATGAAGAGTGGGTGTAGGGGTATATATAGCCTCCACACAAAATCTAACCATTTCACACAAATCACCACACTCGGTGGGACCAATTCAGAGAACTCGGTCGGACCGATTTGGTTCATAATGTGGCCGTTAGGCATTTCGGTGGGACCAACTTGATCAACTCGGTGGGACCGATGTGCTAGGGTTAGGGTAAATCCAAAACTCGGTTTGACCGATTACTCAAACTCGGTGGGCCCGATTTGGGTAATAAGTGAAACAGAATGTTGGCCAAGCAAACTCGGTGGGGCCGGTTGCAAATCTCGGTGGAACCGAAACTATTGCAATAGACAACAGAGAGTTTGCAAGCCCATCTCGGTGAGACCGAGATCCCATCGGTGAGACCGAACTGATTAGGGTTTCTGGCAGTGGCTATGTCAACTGAACTCGGTGGCTCCAGATGGAAAGAATCGGTGGGGCCGAGTTGGACTTTTTGGATTAGGACATATGTGGAAGTGAGAAAGTGGTTGAGGGCTTTGGAGCATATCACTAAGCACTTTGAGCAAGCAAGCCATTAAGCAACACCTCATCCCTTCTTAATAGTATTGGCTTTTCCTATAGACTCAATGTGATCTTGGATCACTTAAAATAGAAAATGTAGAGTCCTGAGCTTTGAGCTTGAGCCAATCCTTTGTCCTTAGCATCTTGAAGGGGTTCCACATCCTCTTGTCCAAGCCACTCCATTTTTGAACTTATCTGAAACATACTAGGTAGAAGCATTAGTCCAACAAGAGATATGTTGACATTAATTACCAAAATCACCCAGGGAGCACTTGTGCTTTCAATCTCCCCCTTTTTGGTAATTGATGACAACATACATCAAAGCTTTAGATAAAGATATAGAGAGCAACAAGTAAAGCTTTGGAAAGACATGTAACATGCATAGGCTCCCCCTACATGTATGTAATCATATAAATATGAAACATAGGAGCATGTGGATGCATAAGCATGACAGAGTAATCCATGTGTTACATGTATCTTGGCTATATGCATCAGAGCAAATGAGGTGAATATAGGAAATGTACCTTGATGCCCATGAGTCCTTTTTGCAAACAGTATGTACATCAGCAAGAAATCCTCATACACATGACTATGATGCATATACTTACCTTGTGGTCTTGAGTTTGCTTAGGAAGGAATGAACCTGAGTAAACAAGGTTAGACAACACAGATACACCTACTAGCCAGAGCAAACAAAAGAAACCACAGGAGAACCAAGACTGGGATGACATGTAGAGAGTGAGTACTGAGTACCCAATTGGGTATAGACATGTCCCCAAAGGTAAAGATATGCAATAAAATCAGAGATTTCCTTCCCTTAGATGTCTTGCTCCCCCTGAATCTTGCATTGGGATATTGGGAGAAGATAGGGAACAGAAAATCAGAGCAAAAGAAAAACAACAGAGCTTGAGCTTAATGCAAGCAATCAAATATGATCAAATATGAACATGTCTTTCCCCTCTTAAAGACATGTAACTTCTCTCCTCTTGAACACCAAGCATCTGGGGTTTCTTACACACTCCCTCTTAGTATCCTCTCCCCCTATAGAAATGATTAAGCATAGAGCTTTGATGTGATCTCTCTCTCCCCCTTTGACATCACTTTCCAAGAAGGGATCTTCTGGATTTTTGTGTTATTGCAGAAGGGTTCTGTCCTTGAGTCACAAAGCAAGTTGAATGTGATGCTGGTAGAGGACAAGAATCATTTAGTGGAGCTGGAGCAAAAGGACTGCAGGAATAAGTGGCAAGTTGTCTTTCCTGTAGTAAAATTGGTAGCACCGAGTTGTGTGATTCGGTGGCACCGAGAGAATTCGGTTGGGCCGAAGAAAACAGACAGGTGTGACCGAGTTCATCACAATAAAACACTTGTCACCTCAGCTCACTAGGCACTTTAAGATCTCACAAGGATTTGCAAGGAATTAGCTAAAAGATTTGCAATGCATTTGATGCAGAAAATGCAGAACAAGAAGAAATGAAAAGATCTAGATGAAGAACAAATATGCAAGAGACAAATGCAAAAGGAAACACAAGAGAACTTCATCTAGAATTGGGTGGTGACAAAGTCACCTATGTTAGAGTATATTGACTTAGGAGTCAAGTGAGATCACTTATCTTTGGTCATACTCATCGTTTAAGCTCAAAATGGGGTTACCATTTTTCGTTTAAGCTTCTTGATGTATTCACATCTTGTTGAGTTGCTTTATCCCATGACTTGGAGTAAAGCTTCTCTAAGATGGAATAGCATACCTTGGGTGGTGGTGTTGATCTTGATCATGTAGTCGAACTTGTGTGGGTTGCTCAAGGTTGATGTAGCTCATCAAGAGTTGGGAGCACCACTCGGAGTTTGAGTTCATCTTTCTACATGGGTTAGCTTTGCAAGGAAGAGCACTTGTGTATCCAAAATGACAATCATAAAATTTGACATTGAATGAGTCAAAGGATATATCTGAGGGGCTTTGTGCTTCCTTGACTTCAACCACCATTGTATAGAGACTTGGTGATGTAGAGATTGCTCAAGATGTGAGTGAGTTGCAATCTCATGGATTTAGATGCATCCAAGTACCTACAAGGGTTAGATAGCATGCAAGGGTGCAAAAGTATCCAAGACATATAGATGGCATCATGAAAGAAATATGCAGGATTAGTCAAAGGCTCATGCCTTGCATGTATCCAAATGGAGTTCCTACTCCAAGTTTGAAGCATCAATGATGTTCAATTCACCTCTCAAACGGCAAAAGACTTTCTCATCAAGCGGTTTGGTAAATATATCCGCTAATTGCTTATCGGTGCAAACATGCTTAAGATTAATGTCCCCTTTGGCAACATGGTCTCGAATGAAATGATGACGAACTTCAATATGTTTAGTTCGAGAATGTTGCACGGGATTGTGAGAAATCTTAATAGCACTTTCATTGTCACACAGCAATGGAACATGTTTCACATATATCCCATAATCTTTAAGAGTTTGGGTCATCCAAAGTAATTTAGCACAACATGAACCAGCGGCAATGTATTCCGCTTCGGCGGTGGATAAGGATACCGAGTTTTGTTTCTTGGAGGACCAAGACACAAGAGATCTACCAAGAAATTGACAAGTACCCGAAGTGGACTTGCTATCAACCTTGTCTCCGGCATAGTCCGAATCGGAGTAGCCAACAAGATCAAAGGAAGACCTCTTAGGATACCAAATGCCAAAATTTGGTGTATGTATTAAGTATCCCACTATCCTTTTCACAGCCTTAAGATGACATTCTTTAGGTGCAGCTTGATATCGTGCACACATGCACACACTTAGCATAATATCGGGACGAGAGGCACATAGATATAACAATGAACCAATCATAGAGCGGTAAACTTTTTGATCAACCGGTTCACCATCTTTGGTCAAATCAAGATGTCCACTAGTAGGCATGGGTGTAGTCATACCTTTGCATTCTTGAATATTGAACTTCTTGAATAAGTCCTTGGTGTACTTTGTTTGAGAGACAAAGGTACCTTCCTTAGTTTGCTTCGACTTGAGTGTAGCCTTGGGCGACTAGGCGTGCTTTGTTGCGGACGACTTGACCATCTTCATCTTGCTTGTTGCGAAACACCCATTTGGTACCAATGATGTTGTGGTTGTTGTCGGGCTTCTCGACCAATGTCCATACTTGATTTCTCTCAAAGTTGTGTAGCTCTTCATGCATAGCGTTTATCCAATCCGGATCTTCCAATTCATCTTCAACCTTCATTGGTTCAATGCTAGAGATGAATGAGTAATGTTCACAAAAGTTAGCTAAACGAGTTTTAGAGCGAGTGATTCTCCCGGTTTGGATATCATTGTAGATTTGCTCGACGGGATGATCTTTGGCGATTCTTGCTCGAACTCGTGGGAGCTTTGGCTTGGCTCGGGGTGGAACATCTTCTTCATCTTGTTCTTCTTCTTGGCCTTCTTCATTGTTGACGTTGTCATTCTCTTGTCGTGGTGGAGAAGGAGGTTGTTGATGTTCATCTTGGTGTGCTTCCTCGTTTCTTCGTCTTGGTGTGTCCCACTTGTGGATGCTTCCATATCAATTCTTGGTTCACCTTGTCGTGAGGTAGAAGCTTCCACTTGGACGGACGAGGTACTCTCCTTCACCTCCGTTGGACGAATCTTGCCAATAGACAAGTCTTGGATTGCTTCCGAAGGGTCTTTGTCTCCTACATCAATTGGCAATTTCTCTACTTGCGAGCCGTTAGATTCATCAAACTTCACATCTACCGTCTCTTCAACCTTTCGGGTGAAATTGTTGTAGACACGGTAAGTGTGAGAGTTTGAGCCATAACCAAGTAGGAAACCTTCATGAGATTTAGAAGCAAATTTAGAACGACGATGCTTATCAAGAATGTAGCATTTTGAGCCAAATACTCAAAAGTATCCAACTTGGGGTTTGTTACCGGTGAGGAGCTCATATGCCGTCTTGCCGAGTAGCTTGTGAAGATACAAGCGATTTGTTGCATGACAAGCTGTCTCAACCACTTCCGCCCAAAAGTGTTTTGGAGTCTTGTACTCATCAAGCATCGTTCTTGCCATCTCGATAAGAGTCCGGTTCTTCCTCTCAACGACTCCATTTGGTTGAGGTGTGTACGTAGCCGGGAACTCATGTGAAATCCCTTCTTCGTCAAGAAAGGTATCCACATTTGCGTTCTTGAGCTCCGTTCCGTTGTCGCTTCGAACCTTCTTGATCTTCACGTCAAATTGATTTTGGGCCTTCCTAGCGAAGTTTTTGAAGATCTTTTGGACCTGCGATTTGTCATCAAGAAAGAACACCCACGTAAATCTTGAAAAATCATCAACTATGACTAGTCCAAACGAGTTACCATCGAGACTCTTGTTGGCATTTGGACCAAAGAGATCCATGTGAAGTAGCTCGAGTGGTCTTCTCGCGGTCATGATGTTCTTCGCGCGATGACTTCCTCCAACTTGTTTCCCTGCCTGACAAGCACTACGAAGTCTATCCTTGTCAAATATGACATCTTTTACTCCAAGGATATGATCACCTTTAATAAGATTATCAAGATTTCGCATACCCACATGACCTAGCCTTCTATGCCACAGCCAACCCTTAGAAGATTTAGCAATTAGGAAAGTTCTAGGTTGAGCCTTTTTAGTGAAATCAACAATGTAAAGATCACCTCTACGTATACCGGTAAAGACCATTTTACGATTTTCTCTATGAAACACTTGGCAATCTACTTCAGTGAATAGGACATTGAAACCGAAATCAGCAAGTCTAGAAACTGAAAGTAAATTGTACCCAAGAGATTCAACGAGCATGACATTTTGTATGGAGCTATCATGTGAGATGGCCACCTTACCGAGGCCAACCACCTTACCCTTTGAGTTATCACCAAAATTGACATATTTTCGAGGGCCATCGTTTTCAGCAAGCTCACGGAACATATCTTTATCTCCGGTCATATGATCAGTACATCCACTATCAAGGACCCATTCCTTTCCTCCCGCCATGTAGCCGCGAAGGTTTGCTATAAGACCAAAGTGTCTCATTGCATCATCAAGATCATAGTCACTATCATCATCCTCATCATAGTATCCATGTTCAACATCATCTTGTGATTGATCAATTCCTAGAGAGGGTAATTTATTAGACAAATGTTCATTTCTGTGATTATCTTTATGAATTCTAATAGCTTCGGAAATAATATTGCTAATGATCCCAACATCTCCTATGGCACGCATGAGATTTGTAAGCTCAAATAGACAATCACCAAAGCTAGGATCACTAGAATTCATCTTACTCAAGGCAATAGACTTATGGAGAATTTTGTCTAAATTTTTCAAGGAATAATCTGGAAATCGTTCCTCAAGAAATCTCCATATAGTATAGGCACAATCAAGAGTAGGCAAACTAGCAATCAAATTTTTGGGCAATCCTCTTATGATAAGATTGATAGTTCTAAGATTGCGAATCATGTCAAGATCCTCTTCGGGTGTGGGATGCAAGGGATCAATATGAGGTGCACAAGGGCTAGTAATGTACTTGTTCAAATGATATTCATTGAAAATCTCAAGCATTTCATTTTCCACTCATGAAAATATTCTCCATCAAGAATAGGCACTCTACATCTAAGACTCCCCAAAGTAGACACATCCATCTTCCTCCAAAGGTGTTTAAACCAAGGCAATGGAGACCAAAGCTCTGATACCAATTGAAAGGATCGAGAAGAGGTGTCTAGAGGGGGGTGAATAGACTCTAATCAAGAAAAGTTGTAGATTTTAATTTCCTTTAGTTGATGTGGAGTTTGAACACAAGTTTAAACATTCACAATACATATCAAGCAAACATGCAAGCATACAAAGGGTATATGAGCAGCAGAAAGTAAAGCATGCAAGTTGCAAGAATGTAAAGAGATGGGATTGGAGTGTGCAAACGCAATTTGGAGACACGGAGATTTTTTATCCGTGGTTCCGGTAGGTGGTGCTATCGTACATCCATGTTGATGGAGACTTCAACCCACGAAGGGTAACGGTTGCGCGAGTCCACGGAGGGCTCCACCCACGAAGGGTCCACGAAGAAGCAACCTTGTCTATCCCACCATGGCCGTCGCCCACGAAGGACTTGCCTCACTAGGGTAGATCTTCACGAAGTAGGCAATCTCCTTGCCCTTACAAGCTCCTTGGTTCAACTCCACAATCTTGTCGGAGGCTCCCAAGTGACACCTAGCCAATCTAGGAGACACCACTCTCCAAGAAGTAATAAATGGTGTGTTGATGATGAACTCCTTGCTCTTGTGCTTCAAATGATAGTCTCCCCAACACTCAACTCTCTCTCATAGGATTGGATTTGGTGGAAAGAAGATTTGAGTGGAAAGCAACTTGGGAAGGCTAGAGATCAAGATTTATGTGGTTGGAATGGAATATCTTGACCTCAACACAAGTGTAGGTGGTTCTCTTCAGAAAATATGTATTGGAAGTGTAGGCATGTTCCGATGGCTCTCTCCACGAATGAAGAGTGGGTGGAGGGGTATATATAGCCTCCACACAAAATCTAACCGTTACACACAAATCACCACACTCGGTGGGACCGATTCAGAGAACTCGGTCGGACCAATTTGGTTCATAATGTGACCGTTAGGCATTTCGGTGGGACCGACTTGATCAACTCGGTGGGGCCGATGTGCTAGGGTTAGGGTAAATCCAAAACTCGGTTTGACCGATTACCCAAACTCGGTGGGACCGATTTGGGTAATAAGTGAAACAGAATGTTGGCCAAGCAAACTCGGTGGGGCCGGTTGCAAATCTCGGTGGAACCGAAACTATTGCAACAGACAACAGAGAGTTTGCAAGCCCATCTCGGTGAGACCGAGATCCCATCGGTGAGACCAAAGTGATTAGGGTTTCTGGCAGTGGCTATGTCAACTGAACTCGGTGGCTCCAGATGGAAAGAATCGGTGGGGCCGAGTTGGACTTTTTGGATTAGGACATATGTGGAAGTGAGAAAGTGGTTGAGGGCTTTGGAGCATATCACTAAGCACTTTGAGCAAGCAAGCCATTAAGCAACACCTCATCCCTTCTTAATAGTATTGGCTTTTCCTATAGACTCAATGTGATCTTGGATCACTTAAAATAGAAAATGTAGAGTCCTGAGCTTTGAGCTTGAGCCAATCCTTTGTCCTTAGCATCTTGAAGGGGCTCCACATCCTCTTGTCCAAGCCACTCCATTTTTGAACTTATCTGAAACATACTAGGTAGAAGCATTAGTCCAACAAGAGATATGTTGACATTAATTACCAAAATCACCCAGGGAGCACTTGTGCTTTCACTATTTCTCGGACTCAATTATCTGATTAACCAGGAGATCACCGTTGGCAAGGACCTTGATGGCAGAGAGGCTCTGTTTGCTATGGAAAAATGTGTCTACACGGCAAGCCCTAGGAGTTCGGGAGCAAACTCCCCTGATTGTGAATGATATAGCCTGCAGCCAAAAGAAGGTGAGAATGACAAAGGCATCTGGATTAACTTTGATCCTTGGATGTGTCGAGTCCAACAGGCAGTGATGTGGTTCAAGCCGTCAGGTTGATATAATTGGGCTGTTGCGTCGAAAAGGTGGAGTACTGGTGTCTCCGGATCATTGGTGGCTGAATCGGGGCTGCAAATTATGATGGTGTTGGATCATCCCTCTTTGAATGACTTGTTGTCTTTGCTGCTTGTTCTGGATGGGTAGTTCTCTCTTTTATTATGCATATTCCTTGTCATTTGGTCATCCTCGTCTATGTCATTCTTACTATGTAATAGTTGCCTCTATTTAGAATGTCATTCTCGACTGGGTCACGAGAGTCTGAGCGCTACAGATGGGTGCTTTTTGGTGGTGTAGCAAGACTTCTTATGAACTATCATGTCTTGTTGTTTATGTCAGTAGTAGTCACTAGTCAGTGTTTGAATGTTGTATATATCGTTGTTTCGAACTGTTTGTTGTCTCGAACTGCTGGTGGGCTAAATGAGGGCATCACCATTCTCCAGTGTTCAGAGTATATCTCCTTTTTTCAAGTTATAATTTGAGCTCAGTGTCTTTTCGATGTTGTACACTTGTTTGGGCCAGTGAGGTGTCGTTGAATATGGGTCGAGTAGTAACGCAATGCCAAAGAGGTCCATTATGACTCTCAGGCCGGGCTCTCAAAAGATCCTCAAGAAAAAAAATAGGCCGGGCTCTTAAAAAAAGAAAGAATTGGGACTCTTAGGGGGACATGTGGGCGCCACCGATGTTTTCGTGCACTTGCGCTCCGAGAGCATATTGGCGCGTGTTCGAAATTCATGCTACCTTTTCATCCCCAATCTCCCGCCCCTCCCCCACCTCTGGAATCTCCATTCCTACTCCAGTTCCCCCAAATCCCCCTCATGTACTCCCTGTACTCAAGCGCACTATCATATCGCCCGTCAACGCGGATCTCCGAGCCGGAGATCCTGAGGTCCGTCCTACCTTCGGGCGCTGCGTGCTGTCGCTCAACAATGTCATGGTGGCGCCTAACGACCAGTTTGCCGGCAAAGTGCTGATGGTAACCATCAGTGGCGACCGGCCTCCCGTCTCGCCAGACGACCTTGTCAAAGCTCTTGGCATTGCGCACGGCATCCAAATAAGCGACTTGCTCGTCGAAGTCTGTCCGCCACCGGCTGATTTCTTCGTTAGGTTCTGGACAACTTTCGACTGCAGTCGTGTGCTTGAATCTTCCCGGCGTTTGTTAGGCGATGGCGCGCTGGTGAGCTTTGACCGGTGCCACCCAGGATGGGGCTCGGTGCCCTCTGAGCCTGAGTTTTTAACAAATCTTACCTTCCATGGCATGCCTCGACGTGCTTCGAACAACAAGTCCATGAATGAGCTTATCAACGACCTTGGAGGTGAGCTCGTAAGTATGTTTGTTCCTCCAGACAGCTGGGCTCTGACAGTTATGGCATGGATGAAGAAGCCGACACCATACCGAAGGTGATTGGTGTTGAGATACCGGTGTAGGAATCGGGGTTGTACTATTCGTCGCCACCAAGGCCGCCGCGGACCACGTTAGGGATGTACCTATGTCGAGTGTTCGTGCATGTCAAAGAAGTGGTCAATCCATCAATCAAAGTCCTGCCGCCGCCGCCGCTTGTGCCCGGGTTCGTCGACGGCGTCCATTACATGAGTCAACGTCAGACTTTCCCCGTGTTGCTCGGAACGATGGATGGCACAGGGCCTACTCCATCGCGCGGCGGAGGCCACTGCTTCTTTGTGAGGAGAGGCAGGGCTGGCTGCCTGGATGTGCTCTAATTTGAGGTAACAACTGAATCTTGTTAGATACTAGTTAAATCCGAGCTATGGGTGTGAAGCACTGATGTGCCAGTACATTTGATTGTGACCTGCTCTAATTTTTTACCTGAACTTTTTTTTAGAAAGGGTTGTACATCAACTTAATGTTCTAGCAGAACTTATATATTGTGTTGTCTGTCTGTTTTCTTTGCACAACATTCAAGATATTTCCCCGTCAATGATAAAGACATTGAACCGTTATGTACGAGTTCGTTGGTTTCAACTTAGCCCTACCCGTAGCGATCCACTACTTCCACCCTGATTGTGCCGCCTCCATAAAAAATTTGTATGCAAGTTCGGTGTGCTATGATGTTCTATATGATTGTGTCAACTATCTAAGTTTTTACTGAGCATCAGCAATGCATATGGCTGAAAGATGTATTTACGAGCATCGACCGATGGGTCTCTCTCTCTCTCAAACACACACACACACAAGCGCGCACAAGTGGGGCCCGTTGAATTATTTCTTCGCTCGTGACAGCTTTTAATTAGGTTCCACTGTACTCTAACTTTTTTCTTAAGTTATTAATTGAGCTCAGTGACTTCAAAAAGTTGTACAGAAGCCATGTCTGGGCCTTTCCGGCGTCGCTGAATGTGGGCTAAGTAGCCATGTAAGGTTGTAGTGTACTACACAGGCCTTTTTTTCAACATCAGCAATTCAACTGGGCCGACAGTTGTACACAATATCCAGGTCAACTTGTTATTCTCTGCCCTGCTAGGCTGCAAATCTTTCCTAGGCTTAACAAGAAAATGGGCTTTAAGAAATAATAAATGGGATGTAATTATAAAACTGGGCAGTAACTATAAAAAATGCACCAAACACGTAATTAGTTTAAAAATATATTATTTTTGGAATGTGAAAATTTTAATTTCATTACTTGTTGTGCGCGCAATATTTCGTTAGATTTTTACGTAATACAAATTTATTTTGAAATTATATTTAATCTGACTAGAAATTTCAGGATAAAAATATTTCGGATCCCGTCAAAATGTGGAAAATTTTATTGAATTTTGTTTTGAGTGGTTGGTTGAAATTGTTAATCGTTGTCCTAGCTAGAAAATGGGTTGTACTTTTAACATACTGTAAATGGGCTGTAGTAAATTCCATTAGAATTCAAAAATGGGTTGTACATTCTTACAAATCGCAAATGGGCTATATGTTCTCTGCCACACACTTGTGGGACTACTAAGTTGACGCGTCCCCTAAGAAAACAAAAACTAAGTTGACGCGTATGCAAGGCTTTGTCAACTTATAGTCAAACACACGGTTCTAGCAGTAGCCGCCCAAAAAATGATTCCTCCCCCTGACATCTGGGGCTCACCGTTTCGGAGGCTGACCTGTGGGCCTACTAAGTTGACGCGTACCAGGGACTTTGTCAACTTAGTCAATATAAACGATTCTAGCTGCAGTAACCGTACGATGTCCATCCAACGACCGTCGTGCTTCTTCAACCTCTAGTCTTCTTGCTCCAGCCGCCCAAACCAGCGCCGGCTGTGCTGCCTGCTCCTGCCTCCCGTGTCCGCCTGTGCTGCCACTGCTGGCCATGCCATCCCTCTATACTCACCCACACCTTCTGTTATTCTCCGGTGACGGCAGCCTCACACCGCAGCCGAAGCAGTCAACCCACGTACTCCCCTCCGCGTGGGCATCCACTGCCGTGTCTTCCCCGGCTCCGTGTTGTTCCCTTCCTAGGCCTCGCCGTCGTCCACCTCCTTGGTGCTCTCGGCGCGGCGTGGTCAATGTGGTCAACTAAGGACAACCATCGGAAGAGGACTTTAGGCGGTTAGGCTGACAGCTGGACCCACCAGCTACATCTTCGAACACAAGGAAGTGCCTCCTTATTACTCGCAAAATAAAAATGATTCCTCCCCCTGATAGCTGGGACTGAGCAGCTATATCTTCACACGCAAGGAAGTGCGTCCTTATCGTCCCTGACCGCTGGGACACACCCGGTCAAAGCGTATGTAGCGTTGTCTGTCTGGTCGCGAACGTGTACGTACATACTGGTCGATCGGTCTCTCTGCAAGTATGGACCGTGGCCGAGTAATTAGCGGCACATGTCGTTGTAGAGCATCCAACATAGCAGTTCATGCAGTCCCGTCTAAGTCCTGTACACGTATGTACAGCCACAGGGCAAAAAATACGGCCACTTACATACATACGGGTGGGGTCTCGAGCGCGTACTCGCGCATATATACGGATGGCCAGGGCTTGTGTACATGGAGAGGCAACAGACGACAGCAACGACGTCCTATTCATCGGGCAGTGAACCAGCTGGGTCAGAACGGAGAAACAACGTCATGTTCATCGGGAGACAACCGACTGGGTCGGAATGCGTCGTGTTCATTGGGAGCCAATCGGCTTGGACGGAACAGCCGATCAAAACGAGGCCTGGCGTACCGCAGAATGGAGGAAACGGCCTTGTGTTCGACCGGCCACGGTCGAAATGGGATCCTGTTCATCGGGAGGGGTCTGGCGTACCGCAAAACAGAGGAAACGGACTTCTCTTGGACCTCCTACCGTCGAAATGGGGTCCTGTTGATCGGGAGGGGTGTGGCGTACCACAAAACAGAGGAAACAGACTTGTGTTGGAGCGCTACGGTCGAAATGGGGGTCCTGTTCATCGGGAGGGGTGTGGCGTATCACAAAAATGGACTCCATGGGATACTGTTCATCTCCACCGGCTTCTGCCTCCACGGGCTACTGTACATCCATCGTCGACCTCCTCCAGCCTCCACCTGCGACTGTTCATCCACGGGCTCCTATTCATCCAGCCTCCACCACTCCTCCACCGACTACTGTTCAACCAGCCCTCTCCATGGGGTCCTGTTCAACCACCCATCCACGGGCTACTGTTCATCAAGCCCTCCACCGGCTACTGTTCAACCAGCCCTCCACGGGGTCCTGTTCATCCAGCCCTCCATGGGGTCCTGTTCATCCAGCGGCAACGACCTCTACTACCACGGGGTCCTGTTCATCCACCCCCGCCGGGAACGGTTCATCCAACCCCCCCCAACAACGCTCACTGTTCATCAAGAGGCAGCATCGACCGGCTTCAGTTAGCAGCAGTAGCGAAGGAATCGCTCGATCGGGTTCAGTTAACAGCCAGATCGATCAATCGCTCAGGTTCAGTAACGCGTAGCCTGCAGTGCAATCGCTCGGGTTCAGTTAGAGCCCAACACCTCACACCCACGCACGTACGTTTACGAAAGAAACGCGCATCGCTCGGCCCCAGACCACCCACCGTAACCGGGAATTCCCTGATATTTTCCTCGCCCTCGCTTCTACCACAGTTTTATCCGTCATGGACGGCCCAAAGAATGCCATGCAGCTGCATCTCTGGCCCGCCCAGGACGAAAAGCCCATTTTCTGTCATGATTTTTTGTCATAGAAGTAGGATCCCACCACATCTATGATGATACCGGGTTTTGTCACAATTATCATCATAGAAGTGTCATAAGCATGATAGAAAAAAAATTCGTTCGGCCCAAAATGTCATGGATGTGTCTTTTTTTGTAGTGATAGAAATTTGCAAAGTACATACGGATCTGAATGTGGCAGACCTGTTGACTAAGCCTCTTCCGTGAGCAAAACATGATCAACACCAAGACTCCGTGGGTGTTAGATTCATCACAATGTAATCTAGATTATCGACTCTAGTGCAAGTGGGAGACTGAAGGAAATATTCCCTAGAGGCAATAATAAAATTGTTATTTTATATTTCCTTATTCATGATAAAGGTTTATTATTCATGCTAGAATTGTATTGATCGGAAACCTAAATACATGTGTGAATACATAAACAAATATCGTGTCCCTAGTAAGCCTCTACTAGACTAGCTCGTTGTTCAAAGATGGTTAAGGTTTCCTAACCATAGACATGTGTTGTAATTTGATAACGGGATCACATCATTAGGAGAATGATGTGATGGACAAGACCCATCCGTTAGCTTAGCATATTGATCGTTCAGTATTGCTATTGCTTTGTTCATGTCAAATACATATTCCTTCGACTATGAGATTATGCAACTCCCGGATACCGGATAAGGAGTTAGTTACAAGGTGATGTATTACGGAACGAGTAAAGAGACTTGCCAGTAACGAGATTGAACTAGGTATGAAGATACCGACGATCGAATCTCGGGCAAGTAACGTACCGATGGACAAAGGAAATTACATATGTTGTTATAATGGTTCGACCGATAAAGATCTTCATAGAATATGTAGGAGCCAATATGGGCATCCAAGTTCTGCTATTGGTTATTGACCGGAGAGCTGTCTCAGTCGTGTCTACATAGTTCTTGAACCCGTAGGGTCCGCACGCTTAACGTTCATTGAGGATATAGTGTTATATGAGTTATATGATTTGGTGCCCGAATGTTGTTCGGAGTCCCCGATGAGATCACCGACATGATGAGGAGTCTCGAAATGGTCGAGCGGTAAAGATTGATATATAGGACGATGGTATTCAGACATCGGAAGTGTTTTGGAGATAACCGGATAGTCATCGGAGTACTGGAGGGGGTACCGGTCACCCTCAGGAGGGTATTGGGCCTATTGGGCCATAAGAGGGGAGCACACCAGCCAACAAGGGGCTGGCGCGCCCCCATGGCAGCCGCCCAAGTGGGGAAAGGAAAGGGGGTGTGTCGGCGTTCTGGGAACGGGGTCCCCAGACTTGCCTGCCTGCGGCCCACGGCGTGGCTCCACTAGCGGCCTGGTACGGCCCATCTTCATCAGCAAACACTCAAGACCCTCGTGAGGATCCAAGCCTCGCGAGGCAGACGACACAAGACCTCCTCAGGGGCAGCCTCACTAGGCTGGCTCACGAGGAGCGGAGAGATCAAGGCGAGGGGCACCTCGTGAGGTTTCCGTGACGTGAGCCATGACGACCAAGGCCAGGCGGGCGCCAGTGGGCGCAGAGTACCGATTGCCTCTTTGGTGCTAAAGGGGCAGGCGCAGGTGAGGAGTCCCGAGGCATCAGGCAAAGGTTTGCATATTGGTGCAACGAGACCGAGACCGGCAAGACGGCAGGACGGAGGTCATCGCGGAGCCCACGACGGCGTCACCACCAGAACCTTTGGTAGGCGAAGACCACCTTTTGTCAGGAAAGCTTGTACTACCTGTCCCCCTTTGAATTGGCCGTTGTGGGATCCCTTCCCGCCTAAACATTTGGGAAGAGGACCAGGGCCTCTATAAATAGGACTAGCCACCACCATAGGAAGGGGAGGGAAAGGTTGAGATCATCCCCAACCACACAAGCGCACCGAGCTCAAGAACACCTCTCCTCAGGAGGCTGTTCTTCCCTAGTACTAGTTCATCCCCAGCCTACAAGGCAATCCACAAACCACACTGGAGTAGGGTATTACACCACATCGGTGGCCCGAACCAGTATAAACTCTTGTGTCCCTTGTTCCGTGGGTTCGGCGAGCTAGGCCGTGAGATCGTGGCGAGAGTGTGAGCGAGGGGAGAGAAATCTTCGTGCGCACTCCAGTGTTCGAACCTCAAGGGTTTTGCCGGAACCCGTAATCCGACATTTGGCACGCCAGGTAGGGGGTGCACCGAAGCTTCTTCCTCACCGGACCAACTCGCCATCGCTCCGCAGCTCCAATGACTGATGATCTGAGGACCCAAGCCGACCGTTGGGTGGCCTGGCCCACTCGAGCACCGACGTCCGCTCTAGAAGACCTCAACTATGCGCTCCACGCGGCCCGCACACCGCCTAACGCCACCGGCCGCGGGCAGCGTGGACCCGCAACTTCCGCCCTCGCACCATGGCACGCGCACGCCGCCGCGTGATCTTCAAGCTACGCCGTGGCGACAGCACCGCACACCCGACGGAAGCAGGCGAACATGTGGGCCGTGCTCATCGCGGCACGGGAGCTGTTACGGTGCAGGCTAGCCGAGAGCAGCTGCGATGCGTTGCTGGAATGCGTCGCCGAACTGTTGGGCTGCGCCTGTAGGGGCGAGCCGCATTTCTGCTCTTTGTCCACGCCTCCGGTTGTAGCTGAGGCGCGCGCGAGGCCCCGGCGAGCTCGCGCACCCCCTGGGGCAATGGAGGAACCTGACGACACCAACATGGGCACTGACGCCACCCGTCCAACCGCTGCAACTTCATCACGGGCAGGAGCAAGCGCTGGCGGCCCCCTGCAAGGGCGCGCTGGAGTGCAACCCGGCAGCCGCCAAGGACGGGTGCCGTGGCTGGAAGCTCCAGGCACGGGGCACTCAGGTGGTGGCCCTGGTGGGGCGGCCGTCGATGCCTATGTCCCCGCATGGTGAACCTGGAGTACGTGCTCGGGGAGGGCCCCGGCACGTTCCTCGGGCCAGGATGGGACGGCGGAATGCTTGAAGCAGGAGCTTTCCACGAGTCACCCGAAGGCCCCACCGACCCCTTCAGCGACGACAACGGGTACAGCAAGTATCGCGGGAACAGGCGTGCACTAACCATGGGCTACAGGTGGACCAAACCGCGACGGTAGCCGGAGACCCAAGGGTGGTGGTTCCGCCCCTGGCCGGAGCGGAACACTGGGGGCTGCGCGCAGGGGGCTCGGAGCCACGGCCTCCCCCGCGCCGTGGGGAGCAAGGCGTCGTGCGGAGGTAGGTCCTATGCCAGGGGAAGCACTAGTGAGCCCTTCCCCCCCGGCAGAGGGCCTGTGGTCACCGGGGGCGCCGCTAGCGTCCCCCTTGCCCCTTGGCCTCGTCCTGGTTTCCGGACAGCCCAATGGTGGCCGGGGGTGGCGCACGGCGGGGCCCTCGTCTGGCGATATGAAGTAAGGCTCACGTCTGTGAAGGTCTCCGCTCATGTCACTCTCACGTAATAATGAGTGGGGCTGTACACGCCCCGGAGTCTCCGGAGTACCGCCCTCGGGCCTCGGGGGCTCCCGCCCACGTCCTAGTGGAAGCACCATGCTCTGCGCTGGCCGTCGACACTGTCCCCCATTGACTATGCTCACAACCAGTGATAGCACTTGGCTCCGTGCTGGTGGAAGACAAGAAGACTAGCTAGGTGCCAGACGCGGCCATTTGCTTTGAGCTCTTTTTTGTAGTACAAATTTGCAGCCTTTGATTTTGAATTTGAAATCGTATTTTCATTGGCAATCGCGGAGGGTGCCTTTTCTCGTTCATGTTGATTTCATGAGTTTCTGGATTCGTGCCTTGTTTTGAGGTTTGCGTCTGCTACCCCCCCCTTCCGAGCACCTCGCGAGCGGGGGGCGGGCATGGCATGCACGCACTACACGACACCCCACCATGACTAGCGCTCGCTTCTCGCAAGGCCCTCGTGGGCGGACTAGCAGGCCCCTCAGGAGACCACAACCTCGCGAGCCCGCAATGGACTCCCCTCGGGAGAAATGCACATCCGCAGCTGCCAAATCAGTTTGAAGCCCGCCTGGACTAAGGTAAGTTACGACAGCAAGCCCGCAAGGGGCTCGTGAGCTCACAAAAGCATGTTTCAAGCCTAGCCTAAGAAGTAAAATGGTAGTCCGTTTACATGAGGGGCTCCCCCTCCCCAAAATGCTCTTACATCGTGAGGGGCCGTCCCCAAGCTTTAGCATGCAGGTTCAAAATAAAGGAGTGTGGGCTCAGTCGGACATGTCGCTCGCCGCGTCTTCCGAATCACTCCTAGACATGCTGCTGGCGCTATCTTCACCGTCATCAACCGCGCCGCCCTCATCCTCCATGACCACCACCGCGTCATCATCAGAAGCGAAGGCCCTGACCAGAGCATCCACATTGTCGTCCACCCAGAGCGCTAGGTTGTCCCGGATGACCTCGGGCACAGGGGCGATGGTGGCATCAAAGTCAAAGTCAGGATTGATGTTTTGGAGATGGCTGAAAATGCAGGAAAACGCGCGCCCGAGGAGGCCTCGGCTCTTCTCCTCGACAAGCTCGTGATCCCTCTTAGCCCGGCTCTCCAGACGCGTTACGACATTATTGAAGAAGCGGAGGTGGCTCGCATAGTCTTCCGCGTGGGGATGAGGGGCGTGTTCATCACAAATGGCGCCTAACGCCTGGTTGGCCCTCGTCCTGAGGTCCCGAAGCATGGGGGTGTGCTCGCGCTGCAACGTCTGTCGGCAGATCGCCTCCTCCCTATTCTACTGCACGATGGACTCAGCAGCGGTAACCCGTTGCTGAAGCGGGAGTAGCTCAGCACGGGCGGAGGCCAACTCGGCCTGCATGGAGATCAAGGCAGCCGCGGCGGCCTTCTCGCGCTACTCCGCCTCAGCCAACCTTGACCTGAGGGCGGCGGTCCTGCCCTCAACTTCGGCTTCCACGAACTTCAGCTTCAGGTCGTACCTATTGGCAAGATCAACGCAAGGCTCGGCTACCCTGCGATCAACTTTCTCCTGGGTCCTGGCCTCGCGCGCGCTGGCAGCATCTTCCGCTTGGGCAACCTGACGCTCCCTCGTCTCCAACCGCTCAATCTCGAGGCTGCGCTCCGTGGCCTCCAGCATCAGCGCTTCCTCGCGCCTCAAGATCTCCTCCTTGTCGGACGGTGCCCCCTTCATCCACGCCAAGGAAGCCCTACGAGCCTCCACTTGCTGCTCCAGGGAGGCATTCAGGGCCTGGAGCTCCTGCCTGCGCTTCTCGGCGACCTCGTGGCAGTGGTCTGCCTCCCTGGCCACCTCCAAGGCTCGGGCGCTGGCCTCGCGCGAGGTTGCGAGGGATGCCTCGGCCTTCGTGTTGGCATGATCACAGTGGAGCCGCCCGAGGTTGATGGCCACCTTCAGTAGATGCCACTCGTCCACCAGCCGAAGGCCCTCGGTTTTGAGGCGGGCGTCTACATGCAAAAGTTCCTCCCCAAGCCGGCTCAGCGCACCCATCACCTCCCGGAAAAGCTCATGACGAACAGCGCCCCTCTTGCACGCCCGCTCGAACGAACGACCAGGTCCGTCCTCTGCGCCGAAAGTCGCTGAAGAAGTCCGAAGAGCCACGCCTCCTCCCAGCAGGGGGCTGGAGGCCAGCCCCTTTCCAGTCGTCCTTCTGGTCTCTGCAGGGGCTCGGAGGGGTGGAGGCTCGTTGCGCAAAGAAGACGCCAGGGCCGAGGTCACCCAGCCGCAGTCAATAACCAGAGGAGGAGCCCTTGGCACACCTTCAGCACCCCAGGCAGGACCGCGAAGGAGGAACGACAAGTACATGGGGTCGAGACGCCAGGACGGCGCGTGCGCCTCCCCGGCTGATCTCGCGCCAAGTGCGGCAGGCCGGCCAGAGGCGCTCAGGATCAGCGGAGGACTCGGGGCAGGAGAAGGTTGCTTCTCGGGAGATCTCGCCGCCTTAGGAGAAGGGACCCTGAGGAATCACGGTCAAGAGGGGAAGCAGCACTCGAGGAATTACAAAGATAAGGTACTCACTCGTCTATGGCGATATACTTCCTCTATTTCAATGGACGGAAGGCACCACCGCTATAGCTTGGAGATCCCTTCCTCTTCCGGAGCGCGTCGAAGTTCTGTCGGAGCCGGCCGAAACCCTGGGCGCGGTCACCAGCGCCGGGCGCGGCCGGAGTGGCTCCTGAGGAGGCGACCTCAGGGGTGCAGGACTGCGTGGAGACCTCGGCCTTCGCCTCGTAGCGACCCACCGGGGCCTCGAGGGTTTCAGCCTCAGGAGTGTCGGGCTGCGTCGCCCCTCCGGCCGCTTCCTCAGGACGGCTCTCCAGGGGCCCGTGGTACGACCCTTCAGGAGCCCCGAGCGGCGCCTGTTCGTCAGCAGCCGCGTCGCCAGTGGCCGATGATGGTCGCCCCCATGCGCCCACTTCCGAGGAGATCACTGCATCGGCGGCAGGCAAGGGAGCCATGAAGACAGGGCTCTCGCGAGGCCCTTCAAGGCTAGCCGGGCGTGGTCCCCATGCCTCAGGGGCAAGAGCCGGCACTTGAAGCCTCATGCGATCCCCGTAACCGGGGAAGGTCCACATCGGCCGAGAGTGACGCTGAAGTGGAGCAATGCGGCACCGGATGAACTCCTTCACCACCATGGGCATCGTCACCCCAAGGCCCTTCAGCCTGGCCAGCCGGTGCTAGACATGAGCGAGCCGCTGGTCAGTGAGCCTTGCGTGCTCCAATCAAGGCCGCAGGCCGCGACGCTCCGCACTTGACCCTTGGCTTCGCCTCGAAGCCAAGTCCGAGCGCGCCTTGGGCCCGGGGGCTACTGTCGACGTTCTGGGAATGGGGGTCCCCAGACTTGCCTGCCTGCGGCCCACGGCATGGCTCCACTAGCGGCCTGGTACGACCCATCTTCATCAGCAAACACTCAAGACCCTCGCGAGGAGCCAAGCCTTGTGAGGCGGATGACACAAGACCTCCTCAGGGGCAGCCTCACTAGGCTGGCTCGCGAGGAGCGGAGAGATCAAGGCGAGGGGCACCTCGTGAGGTTTCCGTGACGTGAGCCATGATGACCAAGGCCAGGCGGGCGCCAGCGGGCGCGGAGTACCGATTGCCTCTTTGGTGCTAAAGGGGCACGCGCAGGCGCAGGCGAGGAGTCCCGAGGCATCAGGCAAAGGTTTCCATATCGGTTCAATGAGACTGAGACCAGCAGGACGGCAGGACAGAGGTCATCGCGGAGCCCACGACGGCGTCACCGCCAGAACCTTTGGCAGGCGAAGACCACCTTTCGTCAGGATATCTTGTACTAGCTGTCCCCCTTTGAATTGGCCGTTGGGGGATCCCTTCCCGCCTAAACATTTGGGAAGAGGACCAGGGCCTCTATAAATAGGACTAGCCACCACCATAGGAAGGGGAGGGAAAGGTTGAGATCATCCCCAACCACACAAGCTCACCGAGCTCAAGAACACCTCTCCTCAGGAGGCTGTTCTTCCCTTGTACTAGTTCATCCCCAGCCTACATGGCAATCCACCAAACCACACTGGAGTAGGGTATTACACCACATCAGTGGCCCGAACCAGTATAAACTCTTGTGTCCCTTGTTCCGTCGGTTCGGCGAGCTAGGCCGTGAGATCGTGGCGAGAGTGTGAGCGAGGGGGAGAGAAATCTTCGTGTGCACCCCAGTGTTCGAACCTCAAGGGTTTTGCCGGAACCCGTAATCCGACATTTGGCGCGCTAGGTAGGGGGTGCGCTGAAGCTTCTTCCTCACCGGACCAACTCGCCATCGCTCCCTAGCTCCGATGACTGATGATCTGAGGACCCAAGCCGACCGTTGGGCGGCCTGGCCCGCTCGAGCACCGCCGTCCGCTCCAGAAGACCTCAACTCCGCGCTCCAGGCGGCCCGCACACCTCCTAACGCCACCGGCCACGGGCGGCGTGGACCCGCAACTTCCGCCCTCGCACCATGGCGCGCGCGCGACGCCACGCGATCTTCAAGCTATGCCGTGGCGACGGCACCGCACACCCGATGGGAGCAGGCGAACATGCGGGCCGCGGTCATTGTGGCACGGGAGATGTTACGGTGCAGGCTGGCCGAGAGCGGCCGCGACGCATTGCTGGAACGCGTCGCCGAACTGTTGGACTATGCCTATAGGGGCGAGCCGCCTTTCTGCTCTTTGTCCATGCTTCAGGTCATAGCTCACCCCCTGGGGCAATGGAGGAACCTGACGACACCAATATGGGCACTGACGCCGCCCGTCCAACCGCTGCAACTTCATCACGGGCAGGAGCAATGAAAGTGTGTTATATCGACTAGAGGGGGGTGAATAGGCGATTTTTATGAATTCTTCACTGAGGAATTTGCAAGTGAGGAAATTCCTTAGCGAAGAACTACTTGCAGCGGAATAAGTACTCAAGAGTAAGCATAGCAGAACATAGGCATGGTCATCATGATGAAATGAAGACAAGCACAGAGTACAGAAAGCGTAAACACAGGATAATACAAGATGAAGACAAACAGACTGAAGAAATTGAACTGAGGAAATTGAGAAAGTCTTCAGTCAAAGTCTTCAAACACAGATATGAACAAGCACACAACACAGTTATGAGGAAATGAAAGAGTTGAGGAAATAGAACCAGTTGGCTTGGTGAAGACAATGATTTGGTAGACCAGTTCCAACTGCTGTCTCAGTTGTACATCTGGTTAGGGTGGCTAGGTATTTAAACCTGAGGACACACAGTCCCGGACACCCAGTCCTGAACACGCAGTCCAGGACACTTAGTCCTCACCGTATTCCCCTTGAGCTAAGGTCACATAGACCTCACCCAATCACTCGTGGTAAGTCTTCAGGTGACTTCCGAACCTTCACAAACTTGGTCACTCAGCTATCCACAATTTCCTCTTGGATGCTCTAGACCATGACGCCTAACCATCTGGAAGAAGCACAGTCTTCAAAGGTAACAAGCGTCAGATCCATGCGGGGTCAATCTCTTCAGTGATGCTCGATCACTTTGGGTTTGTAGGTGTTTGGGTTTGGGTTTTCCTCACTTGATGATTTTCGCTCAAAGTCCTCGGAGGATGGGATGCTCTCAATTGAAAAGTGTCAGTTTCTCTCGGAGAAGCCAACCAGCTAGTGGTTGTAGGGGGTGGCTATTTATAGCCTAGGGAGCAGCCTGACATGATAAGACATAAATGCCCTTCAATGACATGACCGTTAGGTGGGTAGATATTTTGGGGCAGCTGGCGCATAGCACAGCAACGGTCGGAAATTTGAGTATCAACTTCCTCAGGGCTATCATGTTCCTCACTGTTTAGGCAATCCGCACTGGTGAATTCCTAACTCCTCAGTCAGAACAAATTCCTCAGCGACCAGAAGAACTTCGTCTCTGTCACTGAAGAATATGACTGAACTGTATGAGATCTCTAATGACTTCACTCGAAGGGATTGGTAGGTGTAGGATCTTGAGTTGAGCATCACATGGAAATTTTTCCTTAGTATTTCCTCGACCCCCTTTAACAGTACGGTGTTTCCTATGACTCAACAAGGAGAAAATGAAACTACGAAAACAAAAGTCTTCACGCTTCATGTTCCTCAAATGAATACCAAGTCTTCAAGGTCACACCAATTTCTTCACTTTCAAAGTCTTCAGAAAGTCTTCAGAAATCCAAAGTCTTCAGTCGAAGAACTTCATTTTTAGGGGTCGACTTTCACTGTAAATATCAAACTCCTCATAGACTTATAGACCTGTGTATACTTATAAACACATTAGTCCCTTAACCTATAAGTCTTCAATACACCAAAATCACTAAGGGGCACTAGATGCACTTACAATCTCCCCCTTTTTGGTGATTGATGACAATATAGGTTAAGTTTTCAACGGGGATAAACATATGAAGTGTAAATACTGGTATCAAGGAATTTGATTGCAAGATATAGAAGAACTCCCCCTGAAGATGTGCATAGTGAGGAATTTGCTTTTGAAGCAATGCACACTTGAAGAGTTGAATCATGGAGATCTCCCCCTATATCTTGTAATTCATACACGCACTTGACATAATATATGAAGAATTTGAAATGCATGATGAAATATGGTGACTGATGTAATTCAGCATGCGTGAAATAACATTAACGAGGAATAAGCATGCAAAAGAAACAACAAAAGTATCAGGCCACCATAGAGTTTAAGTTTACAACTCGATCCAACAAAGTCATCAGAAGAACGAGAGTTGTAACTTTAGAAAAAAACGCCCATATAAGATAGACCCGCTTGAAGACTAAGACTAACTCAAATTTCTCCTCCTTTGTCATCGAATGACCAAAAGGGTCAAAAATGAGGACTAACGCCCCTGAAGAATATCAAGGTGATGAAGGAGCGTCAGCGTTGTTGGGGTCGTTTGTTGTAGTAGGGCCTGCCGCAGTGTCGTCCAAGTCTTCATGTTCATCAGTGTCACGTGATGAAGAATAGGAGCTGGCCACCAAGGAAGGAACCTTGACCTTCTTGTACTTCTTTGGAGGAGGTGCAGCCCAGTCGAAATCTTCCATGAGACCCATTTTCTTCAGATCTTCTTCACCATAAATGTGCGATAGAACAGCCCAGGTGCGGTTGAGGGTTTCATGAAGGTAGTAGTGGTTTTTCTTCACTGCATTGTGGGTAGCAGTCATGTTGTGAAGAATTGAACCAAACTGACGCTTGACCCATTTGTGATTGCGATCAACCTTCTGGTGAAGACTGAGGAGAAGCTCACGGTCAGTCATCACCCTGGGTGCTGTGCCTTGAGGATTTTGCTTGGGTGCGTTGGCGGCAGAGTCATGGGTAGCGGAGTCATCATTGGTGGAGTAGGATGCAGCCTTGCGAAATTGACCATCCAATGGACGAATGCCTTCATCAATAACAGCAGTAGCCTTGCCCTTTTCATCAGCTGAGGAAAATGTCCGTTTGAGGACTTCAATCGGGGGCAAGTAGCTGCAATGATTCAGTGTATCAGCTTTGTAGTTGAGTGAAGACATTGTTCTGATGAATCTCATAATCCACGAAGCATAAGGCTTCAACTCAAACGGTGACATTGCGACATTGGCCAGAGTTCTCATGAAGAAATCATGGAAGTTGACGGGAACGCCATGAATGATATTGAAAAGCAGATTCTTCATGATGCCAACGAATTCTTCTTCATTCGAGTCGTGGCCCTTGATAGGACTCAATGTCTTCGTCAGAATGCGATAGACAGTCCGAGGCACATACAACAATTCCTTCACAAGGAATTTTGTTCTTGGGGCCTGACCTGGCTTCAATGGCTTCATCAGCACTTGCATATAGTGATCTGTAAGCTCAGGTTCATTGTAGACGCAACAAGCACCTTCAAGGGGGGGACTGAGAGGCAAAGCACGAAGCAATTCAGTAGATGGTGCCTTGTAGTGAGTATTTTCAGACATCCAGTACAGCACCCATGAATTTACATCTTCAGAGTTTCCGGTGATGTGCAGAGTTGCATAAAATTGAAGAATGAGTTCTTCATTCCAATCACATATGTCAGTGGAGAAATTTAATAGTCCAGCGTCGTAGAGAACACTGAGGACTGGCCCGAAGCACGGCAGAGATTCCATATCCACGTGAGGAATGTGCTCATGATCGAAGACTTTGTCTTTGTTGAACAGTATTGAGGAATAGAAATTTGCCTGGCTGGCAGTCCAGAAACACCTCTTCCTTATGCGAGCAGAGTCATAAGGGTTGTAATCAGTGAAGAATACGTGCTCGCCGAAGAAATCATCAGCCTTGAATTTTTGCTTCCTTGAGAATGGATCCTTTGGCTTGGGCAGAGGAGTGTCAATCACTTGCATGATGACCTCAGGAATCGCAATCTCAGGTTCTCCAGGCTGAGAAATTTCTGGTTCCTCTTCAGTGGCAGCCTGGTTCTTCAAATCTTCATTTTCATTTTCTTCAGCACTAGCGGCTGGAATGTCTTCATGAGCTTCATCAGATCCCATTTGAACTGTAGTGGCTGGGGACTGAGGAATTTGCTGCAGTGGAGTGAAGAGTGGAGAATTGGGGTGCTGACTTTCCCAAAAGTCATCATTCATCACTGGTGTGGTACAGCCAATGTCCACATCTTCATCTTCAATTTCTTCAACGCCAGCCTCTTCAGCAGTAAACTGAGGCATATGTGAGGAAACTGTGGGGTTGAAGGGATTTTATCCACTTCAATTTCTTCATCCATCTGCTCTGACGAAGTAGCAGAAGGATTTTCTTCATCAGATCCGCTAGGGATCACATATTCTTTATCAAAAGGGATGATTTCCTTTGATGGCATGGAGGAAACTGGAACAACATCAATTGGATTAGCAAATGAGCTTGTCAATTTCTTCATCTTCTTCAGTGCTGAAGAATCTGAAGGAGCTGATGCTTTCCTTTTCTTCACTGCTGCACGCTCTGCAGTCTTGGTCTTCTTCACATCTGATGCAGATGGAAGAATTGGAGTTGGGGTAGGCGCAGGTGGAGCAGAGGAATGTGGTTGATTTTCTTCAGGCACAACTGATGCAGTTGCCCTGACCTCTTCATTTTCTTCAGGCGCACCACTAGTGGGCGCCCTGGCAATTTCTTCAGCGGCTGGGATGCAGTCATCAGCCCTGGAACTCACATTTTCTTCAGCAGCCTGAACGTCATCAATGGTGCTGGCATGTTCTTCAGTTGGCTGAGCGGATGCTTCAGCCTGAGGAATTTCTTGTTGCGATGGGGCTGCAACATTTGAGGTGAACATCTTAGTCAGTTTAACAAACCTGACCTTGGCTCCTTTCTAATCAGCATAGTAAGCGTTGAAATCATCGCTGAGGACTTTGATTTCAGACTGGATCTTCACAAGTTCATCAGTTGTCATAGAGACAACGTTGTTCTTCAGAAACTTCTCCTTCCTGTACCGTGCTTTCTTGAGCTGCCTGGCCTTCTCAAATTTCCATTTTTCTTCTTGGATGAAGGCAGTCAGCATATGACTTTGACCAGGAGTCAGCTTGAAGTCAGGCATAGGAGTGTTTGGGTCCTTGTGCCAGAGATCAATATAGTCGAGGATCAACTTTGGATCCAAAAGCAGAGGCACATTTGTGCCCTTGGCTCTAGCGGCCCTGACTTGCCTGTCTCTGATGATTTCAGCAAGTTCTTCATCATCAGCTTCGTCTTCTTCATACGGTACTTGGAAGGCGACTTGCTTCTTATGGGGACTTGGGCGAGAGCCTCGTCCAGCAGTGGTCTTTGTCTTCAGTAGAGAAGGTCATGTTGAAGAATTTGGTTCAGCTGAGGAACTAGCTGAAGCTCCTGAGGCAATAGAGATGCCTGTAGTCCTTTGGCACGTGGTGAGATGCACAGGTGCTGAGGATTTTGTCGGAGCAGCTGAGGACTTTGGAGGAGCAAGAGCGGCATGAGGAATTGGCCGTGAGGGCTTAGCTGAGGAAATTGGCCGAGAGGGCATTGAAGAAGAGGCACTAGGCTTGTGCGCAGGCTTCTTTGTCATGGATTTCTTCGGCCTTATAGAGGCCTCAGCAGCAGCAGCAGTAGAGTCTTCGTTGAATTTCTTCACTGCTTCCTTAGCCTGTTTGGCCAACTTGGCCTGGCGCTTGGCCCATTCTTCTGGAAAATCCTCACCGCGCTTGATGCTAGTGGGATTCGCTTCTTGGCCAGGTGCCAATGGTGGTCTTGAGCATGGAGGAGTAACAGCGAATTTCTTCATGTATTTTGGAGTCACATACCTGTACTCCCTCCACTCTTTTGCCCATCTCCTTTCTATCCTCTGAATGTGCACCTTGCGCTGATTCTTATCTTCCTCAGGGGTATGCAGTACCCAGCATAAATGTCCTCAGGGATTTCAAAGGCAGTATTGATTTTAGGCCTCTTTCCCCCTTTCTGTGGCTTCTTTCCATCAGCCATTTTCTTCAGTTGAGGAATTTGAACAATTGAACTCTCTGAAGAAGTATGCAACTTTTCTTCAAGGAACGCTGCAAATGAGTTAAGTTGATGAGAACCTAGTGATTCAGCAGCGGACATGAGTACCTGTGAACAGAGTATAGTTGCGAGGAATTTGGAGAGGTCATATGCGTTCTCAGAAGGTTTTTCAAAAGGAACAAGTTTGAGGAATTTGACCAGATGAGTCTTGAAGAATTTCACTAAGCGTTCTTTTTCTTAGGTTCCAGAGTTGTATAGATTGAAGATCCACACAATTGAGGAATCTTGAAGAAAAATGATTGCTCAGAGAAACGAATCAGGAACAGATGACATGTGAGGTGTTTAGTGTGTGAAAAATTTGAAGAATAAACACCTTTGAAGATTTTGTAGAAATCATTCAAATCAAAGAGGGCAGTAAAAGTAACTTTTAATTACCCTGGACGAAGAACACAACGAACTGTGAGGTGGAGAAGTGAAGTTCGTCTGTGCAGATCTTCCACGCCCTAACTCGGCGGAGGAAGACGGCTACGCGGTGGCGGATTGAAGATTTCCGCGGCCGGCGCGAGTACGGCGGCGACGAAGTTGAAGCAGTGAAGCTCTTCCTCACCGGCGCTGATGAAGTAGCGGCGGCGCTAGGGTTTGAGAAGCTCGAGTGGGAGAGAGGTCGAGCGGAGTAAAGGAAGTGAGGAAGGGAAGAGGGGGTATTTATAGCCACGGTGAAAAACTGTTCGCCCGAAGAAATTGGACGAACGTGCCCCTGACCCTTCTCATTCGCTTGACATGTGTCACCCACGTACTGAGAAGTGGAGGTCATGTTAGATCGTGGGTGAATAGATAAGTATTTCGTGGGATGCGGAACGGTTTGAGCGGCAAAGCCAAAAAATTTGGATAAGATAAGTTAAAAGTTCCGTTCGCAAATTCTTCAGCTGACAAGGACACAGTGAAGATTTTGAACGAGTTTCAAATAGAACGCACATGAAGAATTTGTGAATAGATTGGGTTGAGTATAGCATAGAGGGGGAAGGGTCCGATCACATTCACTTAGCAGAAAAACCAACTTGAAGAA